>NC_138303.1:43647500-43712500 GCF_965601325.2 Salmo salar
AGCATGGTGTTTGCAACGCCAGGGTTGTGGGTTCGATTCCCACGGAGGGCCAGCACAGAAAAAAAATGTATGAAATGTATGCATTCACTACTGTAAGTCGCTCTGGATAAGAGCGTCTGCTAAATGACTAAAATGTAATGTAAATGTTGTGCACCGGGGCCTCCCACTCTTTCTATTCTGGTTCGAGCCAGTTTGCGCTGTTCTGTGAAGGGAGTAGTACACAGCGTTGTACCAGATCTTCAGTTTCTAGGCAATTTCTCGCATGGAATAGCCTTCATTTCTGAGAACAAGAATAGACTGACAAGTTTCAGGAGAAAGGTCTTTGTTTCTGGCCATTTTGAGCCTGTAATCGAACCCACAAATGCTGATGCTCCAGATACTCAACTAGTCTAAAGAAGGCCAGTTTTATTGCTTCTTTAATCAGAACAACAGTTGTCAGCTGTGCTAACATAATTGCAAAAGGGTTTTCTAATGATCAATTAGCCTTTTAAAATGATAAACTTGGATTAGCTAACACAACGTGCCATTGGAACACAGGAGTGATGGTTGCTGATAATGGGCCTCTGTACGCCTATGTAGATATTCATTTTACATTTACATTTTAGTCATTTAGCAGACGCTCTTATCCAGAGCGACTTACAGTAGTGAATGCATACATTTCATACAATTTCATACATTTTTTTCTGTGCTGGCCCCCCGTGGGAATCGAACCCACAACCCTGGTGTTGCAAACACCATGCTCTACCAACTGAGCTACTTTAACATTCTGCCGTTTCCAGCCACAATAGTCATTTACAACATTAACAATGTCTACACTGTATTTCTGATCAATTTGATGTTATTTTATTGGACAAAAAAATTGCTTTTCTTTAAAAAACAAGGACATTTCTAAGTGACGCCAAACTTTTGTACGGTAGTATATGTTTAGATTAGAGACCGCTTGAAATTGAAATTTAAGTTCTTTGGACAATATCTACATATTGCAGTACTAATTTTGATGGTTAAAGCTAGAGGCTCTGGCTAAAGGATGGTGAGGTGGTGGCCTGTGGCTGATGTTGGCTTGGAGAGGCAGCACCCTGGCTCCCATTGGCACGGTTTGCCTCTGTGTGAATGTTAGTGTCGGTCATTTGGCACAGTGGGTTTCAGTGAATAGGTGTGATCCGGGGCACACAGTGTTAGCCTGCGGCTCTTCCTCTCAGCGAGACCACACAAAAGGGCCATTGTATCCCCGGGTGCCCCACAGGCTTTACATAACGAGGACCCTTCAGTTGTCCAACCCCGGTTTGCTCCGCTCTCTCCTCTGGCCAGCCCCAACGGGTCCGCCATGCTGCTGATGGTCCCCTTTCAGCTCTGGCTGTCCCCTCAGCATGGTTGGACAGGGCTGTGGTGTGGACGTCCCTTTCCTCTCGTTTAGACCATTGTTGAGCACTGACTGAGAAGATTCTACTTCCTGTGCGATACTATACTGTCCTCCCATTTTGATGCTGTTCTACTCAATCTTACTGCGTAAGATCGTATAGTCTGCTTTGGTGCTACATGTTTACTTATCTAGGAAAGGGGGTTATTTGAGGATTCCATGCTCTGCAAGCTTGGTGATGATGCTCCGACTCAGAGTCTTCATCTCACTTCCTTGCGCTCGTGTGGTTATCTATGTTTCTTGGCAGTTCTTTGCTGGTGCACTGCAGTCTTCTCTCAGACAGACGCCGTGCTGTATGTGGCCACATCTCTCATACCTGCCATTTTGATCTGGGCTGTTTGAGATTGTTCTCAGGAAGCATGCTGATGACTGCAGCGGGGCGGAGACTGCTGCATATGTTGTTTTCATATCAGCATCTACTGTATGAGCCTGTAGTAGGAGAGTGGGACAGGCCCTCTAGCTCTGCTTCCCAATCAGCTCATCTGTCACTGTACTGTAGACCGCCATACACTGTGGCACCCATAACTCTGTGGCGATCAGGTAGGGTGACCGTACTGTATATCTCAGGGTTAACCCAGTTTCCTGCATACCCCCCATTATTCCTTCTCTGGGAGGAGGTTGGGGTTTTCCTTTCTGTCGATCAGGGACTCAAATGACCCAGGAGCCTGTGTGTGTGTGTGTGTGTGTGTGTGTGTGTGTGTGTGTGTGTGTGTGTGTGTGTGTGTGTGTGTGTGTGTGTGTGTGTGTGTGTGTGTGTGTGTGTGTGTGTGTGTGTGTGTGTGTGTGTGTGTGTGTGTGTGTGTGTGTGTGTGTGTGTGTGTGTGTGTGTGTCAAATCCAATTGTATTGGTCACATACACGTGTTTAGCAGATGTTATTGTGGGTGTAGCGAAATGCTTGTGTTCCTAGCTCCAACAGTGCAGTAATGTCTAACAATTCACAACAATACACACAAATCTAAAAGAATGGAATTAAGAAATATAAATATTAGGACGAGCAATGTCGGAGTGGCATTGATTAAAATACAGTAAAATAGAATATAAACATATGAGATGAGT
Source organism: Salmo salar (assembly GCF_965601325.2). Lineage (NCBI taxonomy): Eukaryota > Metazoa > Chordata > Actinopteri > Salmoniformes > Salmonidae > Salmo > Salmo salar. The sequence continues at coordinate 43,649,975 of NC_138303.1, forward strand.
AAAGCAGTATGTAAACATTATTAAAGTGACTAGTGTTCCATTATTAAAGTGACCAGTGATTCCTTGTCTATGTATATAGAGCAGCAGCCTCTAAGGTGCAGGGTTGAGTAACCGGGTGGTAGTCGGCTAGTGATGGCTGTTTAACAGTCTGATGGCCTTGAGATAGAAGCTGTTTTTCAGTCTCTCGGTCCCAGCTTTGCACCTGTACTGACCTCACCTTCTGGATGATAGCGGGGTGAACAGGCAGTGGCTTGGGTGGTTTATGTCCTTGATCTTTTTGGCCTTCCTGTGACATTGGGTGCTGTAGGTGTCCTGGAGGGCAGGTAGTTTTCCACCGGTGATGCGTTGGGCAGACTGCACCACCCTCTTGAGAGCGTTTACATTTACGGGCGGTGCAGTTGCCGTACCAGGCGGTGGTACAGCCCGACAGGATGCTCTCAATTGTGCATCTGTAAAAGTTTGAGGTTTTTAGTTTCCATGACAGATTTATTCAGCCTCCTGAGATTGAAGAGGCACTGCTGCGCCTTCACCACACTGTCTGTGTGGGTGGACCATTTCAGATTGTCAGTGATGTGTATGTCGAGGAACTTGACTTGTGATCCTGTCAATGTGGATAGGGGCGTGCTCCATCTGCTGTTTCCTGAAGTCCACGATCAACAATTTTTATTTTTTTTGACGTTGAGTGAGATGTTATTTTCCTGGCACCACTCTCCCAGGGTCCTCACCTCATCCCTGTAGGCTGTCTCGTCATTGTTGGTAATCAGGCCTACTACGGTTGTGTCATCTGCAAACTTGATGATTGAGTTGGAGGCGGGCATGGCCACTCAGTCATGGGTGAACAGGGAGTACAGGAGAGGGCTGAGAACGCACCCTTGTGGAGCCCCTGTGTTGAGGATAAGCGAAGTGGAGGTGTTGTTTCCTACCTTCACCACCTGGGGTCGGCCCGTCAGGAAGTCAAGGATCCAGTTGGGCGGGGTGATGAGCTTGGAGGGCACTATGGTGTTGAATGCTGAGCTATAGTCAATGAACAGCATTCTTACGTAGGTATTCCTCTTGACCAGATAGGGCAGTGTGATGGCGTTTGCACCGTCTGTGGATGTATTGGGGCAGTAAGCAAATTTAAGTGGGTGTAAGGTAGAGGTGATTTGGTCCTTAAATATCCTCTCAAAGCACTTCATGATGACAGAAGTGAATGTTATGAGTCGATAGTCATTTAGTTCAGTTACCTTTGCTTTCTTGGGTACAGTAACAATGGTGGACATCTTGAAGCAAGTGGGGACAGCAGACTGGGAAAGGGAGAGATTGAATATGTCCGTAAACACTCCGGCCAGCTCGTGCGTGTGTGTGCGTGTGTGCGTGTGTGCGTGTGTGTGTGTGTGTGTGTGTGTGTGTGTGTGTGTGTGTGTGTGTGTGTGTGTACCATGCCGTTTGGTTCCAGCCAGGTTTCCGTCCATGTGTTTGTTCTCATTGGGACCCCCTGTTTCTCTCTCTCTCTCTCTCTGTGGTAGAGCTTGGACCAGACTGTGCCACCCATGGCTGCACGGGAAACTGCTCTGTGACGCACCAAGGGCCCAAGTGTTACTGCAACGTCGGCTATGAAGTCAGCCAGGATGGAAAGACATGCAAAGGTGAGACCGACACCTGGCCATATTCATGTAGTTACAGTAGCCCTAGAAAAACAGTCCCAGGCCTGACCAGTGGCTGGCTGACTGGCCTACTGTCAACTGACTGATTCACTCACTCAGTCATTGACTCACTCACTGGCTGACTGATTCATTCGCCTACTCACTGGCTGGCTGACTCACTGGCTGGCTGACTCACTGGCTGGCTGACTCACTGGCTGGCTGACTCACCGAGTCACTCGCTGGCTGACTCACTGACTGTGCCCTGCCTGCCTCCTCAGATTTCAACGAGTGCAGTGTGTACAGGACCTGCAGTCAGACATGTTCCAACAACGAGGGCTCCTACACCTGCAGCTGTGTGGAGGGCTACCTACTGCAGCCAGACAACCGCTCCTGCAAGGCCAAGAATGGTGAGACACACACACACACACACCACAGCCTCCCGGGTCACATTAACATATTGTGCAGATGTGAGGTGTACATGTGCTAAGTTGCCCAAGAGCAAAGCTAGACTTTATTTAAAATATCAAAAACGAATAATTGCGATTCAGTTAATTTTTTTCTCTTTGAGTCTGTTATTTGAAGTCTTGTCATGCTGTGTTATAGTGGGGGAATCAGATTTGCATGGTGTGACAGTCTGTAACGCTGTTACCATTTAATTTACAGGGATGAGATGTCAGACAGATGCAATGAGTCTGTGACCTTTCTTCCCCTCTCCCTCTCTCTCTCTCTTCTCCTATCCGTCTCTCAGATCCTGTGGAGCAGCTACCAGTGCTGCTGATCACTAACCTGAATGACATCCGCTGTACGTCGCTGAGCGGCATGCCGACCCGCCTCCCAGCCATAAGCACCAACCAGGTGAGCATTTCTCTGGAAGAATTTGAACAGGCTGAGGCCTGGCTGGTTTAGACACACATACTCTATCGACAGTGACGGTATCCAGTCTAGTGCCCTTTGACACAGCCTCTCTCATCTCTCTCAACTGTCATCCTCTCTCACTACCTGTTCAATAAGTCCCGTTTGACTTACACCAATGACCCCATTGGAAATAAGTGTTGTATAACGCTTTCATGTCTTCTGGGATTTGAAACTATTGTGAAGTGCCTTTTTGGTCTTTTGAAAAAACGCTTTATAAAACCCAATGTATTATTCATTACCTGCTTATTTTGTCCAAAAATAGACCACTGCCATGGATTTCAACTACGCCCAGGAGACGGTTTGCTGGATCGACGTGGGCGACTCGCCCGCCAACACCCATCTGAAGTGTGCCTCCATCCCAGAGCTGAAGACGGTCACTGACATCAGGATCATTAACATCTCCCTCAGCCTGCACCGTGAGTAGAACACACACACACACACACACACACACACACACACACACACACACACACACACACACACACACACACATAAACGTGCACACACACGCACAGCCTGTACCGTGTGTAGAGGAGCCTACCTACCGGTCCTTTTTTTGACCTATTCCACCCTCCTGTATATTCATTAGGAGAGACACTGGTGAAGGTGAGGGAGGAAACCGATGAGACAGATGGGAGTGGAGAGGAAAGATGTAGAGATATAGATATATATAGATATAAAGAGAGAGGTATAGATGTATAGCGAGGAAAGATGTAGACGTATAGAGAGGAGATGTATGTATAAAAAGAAGCCTCGACTAGCCTACCGCTCCAACTGGAGACACACACACACGTACGTACGCACACACAGTAGAGGTGATGCAATAACCACCCGGCGGCGTCCGACTCTGAAACCTGCTCGTGGCAGCATAAAAGTTCTGAGCAGAAGTGCTGAGCACAGCAGTATTCCAGTAAAGGTTCCTCTTCCTGAACAGTGCTGCCCTGACATGGTGCTAAATCACTAAGGATCAAAGCGTGGCTGATATACAATAATATCACCCAGAGAGGAGTACTTACAATATGTCCTCCGAGGGTTAACTGGCACATTGTGCCGTACAGCTTGATGTACCGACCCCACAATAAAGTAGACCGCAACACACTGTTGATTATGTAAGGTTTGTCACGTTAGCCAGTAGCCGTGATCCATTATAAACCACCTCCCATTTATTGATTCTGATTGGACAGATTTACAGCGGGTTTGTTTCAAACGGCACCCTATTCCCCATGGGGCTGGTCAAAAGTAAGGCTCCGGTCAAAACAAGTGCTCTATAAAAGGAATTGAGTGCCATTTGGGAATGTCTGGCCTGCAGTTTGAATGTCCTCACAGGCCCTGCATTAACTCAGGGCTGTCATCTGTTGGGCGACACACACACTTGCACACAACCCTGGCACAATTATTAGAATGGGGAAACTCACTTGTTAATATGGATTTAAGATTGATCATTACACAAGGTTTGTCTTTGTGTCTTCCTGACAGAGTGCTATTACTAGTGGGCAGGAGTGTATGCGTGGTGTGTGTGTGTGTGTGTGTGTGTGTGTGTGTGTGTGTGTGTGTGTGTGTGTGTGTGTGTGTGTGTGTGTGTGTGTGTATATACATTCTTCAACTGTTTTCCATCCTAAAAAAATGTGAATAAGAAAGGCTTTGATTTCTGGTCAAACAACTACCAGATAAAGTGTTAAAGTATTAGAAATACATCAAAACACAATAATGTTGAATAAAAACCCCTGACAACTAATATCAACACTTACATTTAGTTTTGGAGAAATGATTTGAGTTTAAGAAACATTGCCTAGTATAGCCATTACCATAAACCCACATCTTTAAGATATTTTCTAATGTCTCTCCCTCATGAGGGTTAATGAAAGTAACAAGTAAAGGTAGATGGTAGACCTACCAATTAGTTATATTGTTTTTACTGATATTACGTTTGTTTACGAATTATTAAGTGATTCAGACTCGGAATTCTGTTACAAGATCGGAGTTACTGCAATTTCATTGGCTCAAAGAGGAAGTCATAGGAGTCACAAAGCACAGTTGGGTCACCTGCTACTGTCCTCCCTTCCACTGGCATACTGTTATGTTCAGCTCAGAACTGTTTTCTTTGTCTTTCTGTCCTCTGGTGTTCAAAGCAAGACTGTTAAAGCAGTCTGGACAACCCCTCCCTCTCACTCTGTCTCTCTGCTGCTGGTCTCTCTGCTGCTGGTCTCTCTGCTGCTGGTCTCTCTGCTGCTGGTCTCTCTGCTGCTGGTCTCTCTGCTGCTGGTCTCTCTGCTGCTGGTCTCTCTGCTGCTGGTCTCTCTGTCTCTGTCTTCTCTGTCTCTGTCTTCTCTGTCTCTGTCTTCTCTGTCTCTGTCTTCTCTGTCTCTGTCTTCTCTGTCTCTGTCTTCTCTGTCTCTGTCTTCTCTGTCTCTGTCTTCTCTGTCTCTGTCTTCTCTCTCTCGCTCTCTTCTCTCTCTCGGTCTCTTCTCTCTCTGCTGCTGTCTCCTCTCTCTCTCTCTCTGCTGCTGTCTCCTCTCTCTCTCTGCTCTCTCTGCTGCTGTCTCCTCTCTCTCTCTGCTGCTGTCTCCTCTCTCTCTCTGCTGCTGTCTCCTCTCTCTCTCTGCTGCTGTCTCCTCTCTCTCTCTGCTGCTGTCTCCTCTCTCTCTCTGCTGCTGTCTCCTCTCTCTCTCTGCTGCTGTCTCCTCTCTCTCTCTGCTGCTGTCTCCTCTCTCTCTCTGCTGCTGTCTCCTCTCTCTCTCTGCTGCTGTCTCCTCTCTCTCTCTGCTGCTGTCTCCTCTCTCTCTCTGCTGCTGTCTCCTCTCTCTCTCTGCTGCTGTCTCCTCTCTCTCTCTGCTGCTGTCTCCTCTCTCTCTCTGCTGCTGTCTCCTCTCTCTCTCTCTCTCTGCTGCTGTCTCCTCTCTCTCTCTGCTGCTGTCTCCTCTCTCTCTCTCTCTGCTGCTGTCTCCTCTCTCTCTCTCTCTGCTGCTGTCTCCTCTCTCTCTCTCTCTGCTGCTGTCTCCTCTCTCTCTCTCTCTGCTGCTGTCTCCTCTCTCTCTCTCTCTGCTGCTGTCTCCTCTCTCTCTCTCTGCTGCTGCTGTCTCCTCTCTCTCTCTCTCTGCTGCTGCTGTCTCCTCTCTCTCTCTCTCTGCTGCTGTCTCCTCTCTCTCTCTCTCTGCTGCTGTCTCCTCTCTCTCTCTCTCTGCTGCTGTCTCCTCTCTCTCTCTCTCTGCTGCTGTCTCCTCTCTCTCTCTCTCTGCTGCTGTCTCCTCTCTCTCTCTCTCTCTGCTGCTGTCTCCTCTCTCTCTCTCTCTCTGCTGCTGTCTCCTCTCTCTCTCTCTCTCTGCTGCTGTCTCCTCTCTCTCTCTCTCTCTGCTGCTGTCTCCTCTCTCTCTCTACTCTCTCTGCTGCTGTCTCCTCTCTCTCTACTGCTCTCTCTTCTCTCAATTCAATTTGCTTTATTGGCATGACGTAACAATGTACATATTGCCAAAGATTACTTTACTATTTACAGTATGAAAATAATAAGAATCAAAATTGTCAATGGGACAACAGTAACAACAATATCCAAGGGTCAAAATAACCATACATTGAACAATAACAATAAGCATACAGTAGAGGACATGTGCAGGTTTATTGGTCTGTCAGACACTGTCCCTCAACATATGGCAGGCAGCAATGTAGTGCGCTGCCAACCCACAGCTCTCTGCGTCCTCTCCCAACAGGACGGGTAGCCTATCCTCATCAGAGAGGTCTTTGAAACCTTGAATAAGGGTTTCAAATTTGGGGAAATGACACACTCTAATTGTTTTATATTTTTGACATTTTGTCAGGAAATACAGCTCTGTCTCAGGTTCTGCTGATGTGCAGTGGTTGCACAGCCTTTCCTCTACAGGGAGCCAGGTTTTCCTGTGTCTACCCTTCTCAATGGCAAGGCTGTGCTCACTGAGCCTGTACTTTGTCAAGGTGTTTCTAAGGTTTTGATCAGTAACCATGGTCTAATAGTTAGCCACGGTGTACTGTCCATTTAGGGCCAGATAGCACTGCATTTTGCTTTGTGCTTGTGTTTCCTAATAAGCAATGTAGTTTTAATTGTGTTGTAATTTGTTTTATTCTGCTTGATTGGCTGTTCTGAGGCTTCAGTGTGTTAGTAGAACAGGTTTGTGAACTCAGCCCCAGGACCAGCTGGATGAGGGGACTCTTTTCTTTGCTCAGCTCTTGGCATTGCAGGGCTTGGTAATGATATGAGAAGGAGGTCACTGTATTTTAGATGTTTCCAAAACTGAATTGCTCTTTTTATTATTAGTGGATATTGGCCTAATTCTGCCCTGCATGCATTGTTTGTAGTTGTCCTTTGGACATGTAGGAGAATCTTACAGAACTCTGCATGCAGGGTTTCAATGGGGTGTTTGTCCCATTTGGTGAAATCTTGTTTAGCAAGTGGACCCCACACCTCGTTGCCATAAAGTGCAATTGGTTCAATGACACATTCAATTAGTTTCAGCCAAATTTGAATAGGTATTTCATTTTGAATTAGTTTTTTTTAATGGCGTAGAATTCCCTGCGTAATTTCTCTGTTCATTCACTGCCTCATTAAGGTGTCCAGTTGAGCTTATTTTTAAACTTCAGTAATTGTAGTGTGTACAGTACTCTATATATATTGTACCAATTGAGAACTTTGGTCTAATTCCCTGAGATCTGGATCTTCTCTGGAAAATGTATTATTTTAGTCTTTTTGGGGTTTACTGCCAGGGCCCAGGTCTGACAGTACTGCTCTAGCAGGTCCAGGCTCTGCTGTAGTCCATGTGCTGTGGGGGTTTACTGCCAGGGCCCAGGTCTGACAGTACTGCTCTAGCAGGTCCAGGCTCTGCTGTAGGTCATGTGCTGTGGGTGACAGCAGGCATAGGTCATCTGTGAAGAGTAGGCATTTAATCTCTGAATTGTGGAGACTAACACCAGGGGCTGAGGATTTTTCTAGAATAGTGGCCAATTCGTTGATGTAAATATTGAAGAATGCAGGGCCCAGATTGCAACCCTGCGAAGGCCCCACCACTTGGTTAAAGGAATCTGTTCTTTTCTTGGCAAATTTAATGCTGCACGTATTGCCAGTATACATTGATTTAATTACATCATGCGTTTTACCCCCTACACCACTTTCAATAACTCTGTAGAACAGTGCTGTATGCCAAATAGATTCAAATGCTTTTTAGAAGTTGATAAAGCAAGCGTATATTTTGGTGGACATGTTTATCTATCAGGGTGTGTAAGTTGTAAATATGATCAGTCTTGCGATGTTTTGGTATAAATCCAATTTGGCTTTTACTCAAGACGTTGTGCTTATTAAGGAAGTTTAGAACTCTTACATTGATGATACTACAGAAAGCCTTCCCCAGGTTACTGTTCACACAAATGCCTCGGTAATTGTTAGGGTCAAATTTGTCTCCGTTCTTAAAGATTGGGGTTATGAGTCCTTGATTCCAGATGTCAGGGAAATAACCTACACTCAGGATCAAATTAAACAGTTTTAATATAGCCAATTGAAATTTTGCACTTGTGAGTTTGAGCATCTCATCTAGGAAGCCATCAAGACGCTTGCTTTCTTAAATTTGAGGGCCTGAAGTTTCTTATAGAGCTCCTGGTCAGTAATTGGAGTCCAATGGATTTTGATTGTCCTTTATACACTGCTCAAAAAAATAAAGGGAACACTTAAACAACACAATGCAACTCCAAGTCAATCACACTTCTGTGAAATCAAACTGTCCACTTAGGAAGCAACACTGATTGACAATACATTTCACATGCTGTTGTGCAAATGGAATAGACAACAGGTGAAAATTATAGGCAATTAGCAAGACACCCCCAATAAAGGAGTGGTTCTGCAGGTGGGGACCACAGACCACTTCTCAGTTCCTATGCTTTCTGGCTGATGTTTTGGTCACTTTTGAATGCTGGCGGTGCTTTCACTCTAGTGGTAGCATGAGACGGAGTCTACAACCCACACAAGTGGCTCAGGTAGTGCAGCTCATCCAGGATGGCACATCAATGCGAGCTGGGGCAAGAAGGTTTGCTGTGACTGTCAGCGTAGTGTCCAGAGCATGGAGGCGCTACCAGGAGACAGGCCAGTACATCAGGAGATGTGGAGGAGGCCGTAGGAGGGCAACAACCCAGCAGCAGGACCGCTACCTCCACCTTTGTGCAAGGAAGAGCAGGAGAAGCACTGCCAGAGCCCTGTAAAATGACCTCCAGCAGGCCACAAATGTGCATGTGTCTGCTCAAACGGTCAGAAACAGACTCCATGAGGGTGGCATGAGGGCCCGACATCCACAGGTGGGGGTTGTGCTTACAGCCCAACACCGTGCAGGACGTTTGGCATTTGCCAGAGAACACCAAGATTGGCAAATTCGCCACTGGCGCCCTGTGCTCTTCACAGATGAAAGCAGGTTCACACTGAGCACGTGACAGACGTGACAGAGTCGAGACGCCGTGGAGAACGTTCTGCTGCCTGCAACATCCTCCAGCATGACCGGTTTGGCGGTGGGTCAGTCATGGTGTGGGGGTGGCATTTCTTTGGGGGGCCGCACAGCCCTCCATGTGCTCTCCAGAGGTAGCCTGACTGCCATTAGGTACCGAGATGAGATCCTCAGACCCTTTGTGAGACCATATGCTGGTGCGGTTGGCCCTGGGTTCCTCCTAATGCAAGACAATGCTAGACCTCATGTGGCTGGAGTGTGTCAACAGTTCCTGCAAGAGGAAGGCATTGATGCTATAGACTGGCCCGCCCGTTCCCCAGACCTGAATCCAATTGAGAACATCTGGGACATCATGTCTCGCTCCATCCACCAACGCCACGTTGCACCACAGACTGTCCAGGAGTTGGCGAATACTTTAGTCCAGGTCTGGGAGGAGATCCCTCAGGAGACCATCCGCCACCTCATCAGGAGCATGCCCAGGCGTTGTAGGGAGGTCATACAGGCACGTGGAGGCCACACACACACTACTGAGCCTCATTTTGACTTGTTTTAAGGACATTACATCAAAGTTGGATCAGCCTGTAGTGTGGTTTTCCACTTTAATTTTGAGTGTGACTCCGAATCCAGACCTCCATGGGTTGATAAATTGGATTTCCATTGATTATTTTTGTGTGATTTTGTTGTCAGCACATTCAACTATGTAAAGAAAAAAGTATTTAATAAGATTATTTCATTCATTCAGATCTAGGATGTGTTGTTTAAGTGTTCATCACCAAGTGTTCATCACCATTTAAGTGTTCATCACCATGAAGAGAATGATATTCATATCCATCATTATGCGTTTCTATACAGTACAGATCAGGGACCCATGATGTCATTCCGTTGCTGTAATTCCGTTACCGTAATCAACTTCACCTCCTGTAGTTCAATAACCCCAAGTAATTATTTTAGGTGTCATAGCTGACACCCCATTCTTTCTGCAGACGTCTGAGTTCTTATATAAAAAACTAATCTCCCCAATTTTGTGTGTTATGATCTTGTCCCATTGCTGCAACTCCCCAACGGGCTCGGGAGAGGCGAAAGTCGAGTCATACCTCCTTCGAAACATGACCCACCCAACCGCGCTTCTTAACATCCGCCTGCTTAACCCGGAAGCCAGCTGCACCAATGTGTCGGAGGAAACACCGTACAAATGAAGACCGAAGTCAGCCTGCAGGCACCCGGCCCACCACAAGGAGTCGCTAGTGCGCAATGAGCCAAGTAGAGCCCCCCCCCCCCCCCCCCTCTCCACAAACCCTCCCTTAACCCGGATCATGCTGGGCCAATTGTGCGCTGCCCTATGAGACTCCGGATCACGGCCGGTAATGACTCATGATGGAACCCCAGGCTGTAGTGACGCCTCAACACTGCGATGCAGTACCTTAGACCGCTGCGCCAGACTGTAATTCCGTTACGTGGAATTGCCCAAATTTCAAAATAATCAGTCACTGTTGACACTTGGAAAGAGTGCGTAGAATTTTGAGAAAGAGGTGAGGAGAGGACACAAGGAATCAAAGACAATTGAGAAGACACACATGCCGTCTTACACCCACATACAACCTAGTGTCTCTTTACCGTGTAGCCTACATTATAAACAGACTGATTTTAGTGAGTTATTAGCAGACTTGATAGCAGAGGTTGTCAGGAAGTGCTCACGTAGAGGAATCAGTCACGTGCTCTGTCTGCGAGCTCTCCATCTGGCTCCAACCGTACCTGTCAGTTGAGATAATGTAGCTGTTGTTACTGTGTGAAGGAGTGTTTGCTGTACAGTCACACCAGTGTGAGGTGGTGTGTTGAGGGCAGGAAGTGGCAGGGTGGTTAGGTTACCCATGAAACATACCTTTCCATTTCCCAGAAACAGAAAGATAATGTAAGAGAATCACTGTAAGGAAATGAGTTGTACTTTTCAATGATGTTGTTGCCCAACCCTCAACTCTCCAACTCACTCACTCACTCACTCACTCACTCACTCACTCACTCACTCACTCATAAAAATACACTTCCTAATGCAGAAAAGTGCAAATTCATGTTCATTACGTCCACCCAAACAAGCGAATACCTCTTGGTGCTGCTGTTCGATTGTTTTGTTTCTTCAAAGGTCAATTAAAGTGTAGTCTCCTAGTGCTGTTTTTGAAAAGATTGAAATTGAATTGGCAGCCAATTTCCTCTCAAGCCTTTTTTTGCTTCACACGTCCCTTGCACGCGTGTGTTTGTGTTTTCGAAACTAGTTTTGCTCATCTATATTCATTCAATCTCTGTCCTCCCGGGCTTGTTTTTATGAGTCTATGTATTTAGTTTCCTCCCTTGGAACATGAGATGGAGTGGGTCGCAAATTGTACTCTATTACCTATTTAGTGCAATACTTTCTATTGGGGCCCATAAGGTTCTGGTCAAATGTAGTGCACTTTATAGGGAATAGGGTGCCATTTGGGAAGCTGAGATGGCGAAATATGCCAAAACCATGGCGGCTGATTGTAAATAATTGATTTCCTTCTTGGAATTGCACCAATACTTTAGTAGTGTTTGAAATAAAGCAAATCAAATTGTATTGGTCACATACACATATTTAGCAGACGTTATTGCCAGGGTAGCAGTAGTATCTAACAATACACACATCTAAAAGTACAAGAATAGAATTAAGAAATATATACAGCCTTTGGAGAGTATTCAGACCCCTTTTTCCACATTTTGTTAGGTTAAATCTTTATTCTAAAATGTATTAAATTGTTTTTTCCCTCATCAATCTATTCACAATACCCCATAATGACAAAGCAAAACAAATGTTAGCAATTTTTTTTTCAAACTCAAATATCAAATTTTCATAAGTATTCAGACCCTTTTCTCAGTACTTTGTTGAAGAACCTTTGGCAGCGATTACAGCCTTGAGTCTTTTTGGGTATGACGCTCCAAGCTTGGCACACCTGTATTTGGAGAGTTTCTCCAATTCTATTTTCAGGTCTCTCCAGAGATGTTCGATTGGGTTCAGGTCCGGGCTCTGGTTGGGCCACTCAAGGACATTCAGAGACTTGTCCCAAAGCCACTCCTGTGTTGTCTTGGCTGTGTGCTTATGGTTGTTGTCCTGTCCCAGTCTGACATCCTGAGCGCTCTGGAGCAGGTTTTCATCAAGGGTCTCTCTGTACTTTGCTCTGTTCCTCTTTGCCTCGATCCTGACTAGTTTCCCAGAACCTGCCGCTGAAAAGCATCCCCACAGCATGATGCTGCCACCACCATGCTTCACCGTAGGGATGATGCCAGGTTTCCTCCAGAAGTGACGCTTGGCATTCAGGCCAAAGAGTTCAATCTTGGTTTCATTAGACCAAAGAATCTTGTTTCTCATATTCTGAGAGTCTTTAGGTGCCTTTTAGCAAAGTGGGCTGTCATGTGCCTTTTACTGAGGAGTGGCTTCCGTCTGCCCACTGTCCCATAAAGGCCTGATTGGTGGAGTGCCACAGAGATGGTTGTCCTTCTGGAAGGTTCTCCCATCTCCACAGAGGAACTCTAGAAGTCTGTCAGAGTGACCAATGGGTTCTTGGTCACCTCTCTGACCAATGCCCTTCTCTCCTGATTGCTCAGTTTGGCCGGGCAGCCAGCTCTAGGTAGTCTTGGTGGTTCCAAACTTCTTCCATTTAAGAATGATGGAGGCCACTGTGATCTTGGGGACCTTCAATGCTGCAGAAATGTTTTGGTACCCTTCCCCAGATCTGTGCCCCAACACAATCCTGTCTCGGAGCTCTACGGACAATTCCTTCAACCTCATGGCTTGGTTTTTGCTCTGACATGCACTGTCAACTGTGGGACCTTATATAGACAGGTGTGTGTCTTTCCAAATCATGTCCAATCAATTGAATTTACCACAGGTGGCCTCCAATCAAGTTGTAGAAACATCTCAAAGATGATCAATGGAAACAGGATCCACCTGAGCTCAATTTCAAGTCTCATAGCAACTGGTCTGAATACTTATGTAAATAAGGTATTTAAAAAAATATTTTCTCCCATTATTAAAGTGGCCAGTGTTCCATGTCTATGTGTATAGGGTCGCAGTCTCTAAGGTGCATGGTAGAGTAACCGGGTGGTAGTCGGCTAGTGACAGTGACTAAGTTCAGGGCAGGGTACTGGATGGAGGCTGGCAAGTGATGGCTGTTTAACAGTCTGATGGCCTTGAGATAGAAGCTGTTTTTCAGTCTCTCGGTCCCAGTTTTGATGAGCGGGGTGAACGGGCCATGGCTCGTGTGGTTGTTGTCCTTGATGATCTTTTTGGCCTTCCTGTGACATTTTGTGCTGTCGATGTCCTGTAGAGCAGGCAGTGTGCCCTTGGTGATACATTGGGCAGAACACACCACCCTCTGGAGAGCCCTGCGGTTGCGGGCGGTGCAGTTGCCGTACCAGGCAGTGATACAGCCTGACAGGATGCTCTCAATGGTGCATCTGTAAACGTTTGTGAGGGTCTTGAGGGCCAAGCCAAATTTCTTCAGCCTCCTGAGGTTGAAGACGCGCTGTTGCGCCCTCTTCGTCACACTGTCTGTGTGGGTGGACCATTTCAGATTGTCAGTGATGTGTACACCAAGGAACTTTAAACTTTCCACCTTCTCTACTGCGGTCCTGTGGATGGGGGCGTGCTCCCTGTCTCCTGATGGCCACGATCAGCTCCTTCGTTTTGTTGACGTTGAGGGAGAGGTTATTTTCCTGTCACCACTCTGCCAGGGCCATCACCTCCTCCCTGTAGGCTGTCTCGTCGTTGTTGTTGATCAGGCCTACCACTGTTTTCGTCTGATGATTGAGTTGGAGGCGCGTGTGGCCACGCAGTCATGGGTGAACAGGGAGTACAGGAAGGGGCTGAGCACGCACCCTTGTGGGGCCCCTGTGTTGAGGGTCAGCGTAGTGGTGTTGTTTAATGGTCCTGGCAGGGTTCTGGTGTTGTCTAAAGGGGTCTTCAGACTTTACGCAAGCGCAGCGCAACGCAGTATGTGAACGTTGTTCTACATCACAAAATGGGCGGCTCCTAGTAGTTCGCTCTGACGTTCGACGTACTCCTGTGCCAAATGAAAATTGCATTGCTAACCGAATATAATCTCAGCGACTTGTTCAAACAATAAACCAAACAGCATTGTAGCCTTATTAGAACCCCCTCAATATGTATTTAGTTTAGAATGAATAACTAGTAATTCCAGGCTGTTGTGAAATGGTAGAAACTGCTGTAACCGTCGTTTCTTTATGACCAAAACATGACGTTCTATTTTTAAGCTGATATGGGAGTGAATACGTTAAAGCGACATATCAAACTGTGATAATGTTGTAGGTTACACTTGCAAGTATAAGAATATTTGCCAGGGCATATTATTTCATTCTAAGTCTGATTTATTTCACATGGAGATGTGGGAAGCTAAAAAAGCTAGCTAGCTTTCGCGATTGAAAAAATAAATACATGGGCAAATGTTACCAAACATGATGATAATAATAGGCCTGCATTACGGTAGGCAGCTAATTGTTAAATTACACTTTCCATCCTTACCTTGGAATGGCCACTGTCTCTGCGCTGGTCTCCTGTGAGTGAGACAATGCTAGCTAGCCAATGGGAGCATAGTAGAACGCCCCTCTGAATAACTGGGTGTGGTTTTGCCTTAACTGCGTTGGGAAGAAAGGCGCAGCAAGGGAAGACGGCTCTTCCTTGCTTTCACCAAAAACGCGAAGACAAAAATAAACTACCTTCGCCCACTTGTGAATGGGAGTCTAGGAAACATGGGCCGGCGAGGGTAGTATCATGTTACCATAGGTATCTGTACTTTTTACTATTTATATTTTGTACTACTTTTACTTTTACTTCACTGCATTCCTAAAGAAAATAATGTACTTTCTTACTCCATATATTCTCCCTGACACCCAAAAGTACTAGTTACATTTTGAATGCTTAGCAGGACAGGAAGATGGTCCAATTCACGTACTTATCAAGAGAACATCCCTGGTCATCTCTACTGCCTCTGATCTAGTGGACTCACTAAACACACATGCTTCATTTGTATATGATGCCTAAGTGTTGGAGTGTGCCCCTGGCTATCCATACATTCCAATAACAAGAACATGGTGCCGTCTGTTTTGCTTAATAAAGGAATTTGAAATTATTTATACTTTTACTTTTGATACTTAAGTATATTTAATGATTTAATCTATTAAGGTATCTTTACTTTTACTTAAGTATGACAATTGGGTACTTTTTCCACCACTGGTCTTTGAGGGGCCAACCATGCTATGGGACTAAAAAACAGGGCATTTCGTGTCAGACCCATGGGATTCTAGGATAGGATATAACTGCTGGAGTCACAAGCTGGGATAGGCTAACTACAGGGGGGTGGGATGGGCCAGTGTGGCCCAACTTCAAAGTTGCTCTGTGGATTAACAATGGTTTTGGTTTGCGGGGCTGGTTGTTGGAGTACAGTGCAGTGTATTAGGAGCTCTCTCTCCCCTCTTTGAGGAAGCATGGTGGCAGCTGTTAAAACACAAGGCCACATGAGCCCCATTCCCCTCCCTCCCTCCCTCCCTCCCTCCCTCCCTCCCTCCCTCCCTCCCTCCCTCCCTCCCTCCCTCCCTCCCTCCCTCCCACAGCTGGGTCTCTCTGTGGGACCACCCTCCCCACCCCACCACCCCAGCCGCCTTCTCACACAGATAGACTCTCATTGTCAGAGCCCTTGCTGGGAAATCAGCTGGGAGATACTGGTCGGGACAATACACAGCCTCCAAAAGAACACCATTTAGCATTTCATTCAAACCCAGATCTTTTTCCACGTTCTGCTGTCTAAAGTTCCCAGTCAGTCAGACAGCGCTCAAACAGGGTGAGTGTGTGTTGTCGGTCTTTCACATGGAGAAAGTGTTACCCTTTCCACACTACCATACCGACTCAAACTGAACTTTACAGTGCTGGCTCTGATTTTTATCATTGTCCTTTCAAGAATGGTTCCAGCAACTATGTTGGATACATAACCAGTAGAGCTTGGCTTGGCTCAGCTCAGTAGTTTGAAAAGAGTATATACAGTTGAAGTCTGAAGTTTACATACACTTAGGTTGGAGTCATTAAAAGTTGTATTTCAACCACTCCACAAATTTCTTGTTAACAAACTATAGTTTTGGCAAGTCGGTTAGGACATCTACTTTGTGCATGACACAAGTCATTTTTCCAACAATTGTTTACAGACAGATTATTTCACTTATAATTCACTGTATCACAATTCCACAGGGTCAGAAGTTTACATACACTAAGTTGACTGTGCCTTTAAACAGCTTGGAAAATTCCAGAAAATTATGTCATGGCTTTAGAAGCTTCTGATAGGCTAATTGACGTAATTGGAGCCAATTGGAGGTGTACCTGTGGATGTATTTCAAGGCCTACCTTCAAACTCAGTGCCTCTTTGCTTGACATCATGGGAAAATCAAAAGTAATCAGCCAAGACCTCAGAAAAGATTGTAGACCTCCACAAGTCTGGTTCATCCTTGGGAGCAATTTCCAAATACCTGAAGATACCACGTTCATCTGTACAAACAATAGTACGCAAGTATAAACACCATGGGACCACGCATTTGTCATACCGCTCAGGAAGGAGACGCGTTCTGTCTCCTAGAGATGAACGTACTTTGGTGCGAAAAGTGCAAATCAATCCCAGAACAACAGCAAAGGACCTTGTGAAGATGCTGGAGGAAACGGGTACAAAAGTATCTCTATCCACAGTAAAACGAGTCCTATATCGACATAACCTGAAAGACCGCTCAGTAAGTAAGAAGCCACTGCTCCAAAACCACCATAAAAAGCCAGACTACGGTTTGCAACTGCACATGGGGGCAAAGATTGTACTTTTTGGAGAAATGTCCTCTGGTCTGATGAAAAAGAAAAATAGAACTGTTTGGCCGTAATGACCATCGTTATGTTTGGAGGTAAAAGGGGGAGGCTTGCAAGCCGAAGAACACCATCCCAACCGTGAAGCACAGGGGTGGCTGCATGATGTTGTGGGGATGTTTTGCTGCAGGAGGGACTGATGCACTTCACAAAATAGATGGCATCATGAGTGTGGAAAATTATGTGGATATATTGAAGCAACATCTCAAGACATCAGGCAGGAAGATAAAGCTTGGTCGCAAATGGGTCTTCCAAATGGACAATGACCCCAAGCATACTTCCAAAGTTGTGGCAAAATGGCTTAAGGACAACAAAGTCAAGGTATTGGAGTGGCTGTCACAAAGCTCTGACCTCAATCCTATAGAAAATGTGTTGGCAGAACTGAAAAAGCGTGTGCGAGCAAGGAGGCCTACAAACCTGACTCAGTTACACCAGCTCTGTCAGGAGGAATGGGCCAAAATTCACCCACCTTATTGTGGGAAGCTTGTGGAAGGCTACCCGACGCGTTTGACCCAAGTTAAACAATTTAAATGCTACCAAATACTAATTGAGTGTATGTAAACTTCTGACCAGCTGGGAATGTGATGAAAGAAATAAAAGCTGAAATAAATAATTATATTATTCGGACATTTCACATTCTTAAAATAAAGTTGTGATCCTAACTGACCTAAGACAGGGATTTTTTTACTAGGTAAAATGTATTTGGCTAAGGTGTATGTAAACATCCAACTTCAACTGTAAATGAGGCAGGGTGGGACCATGTCAGGTCACCAAGCAGGCTGTGGGTTGGGGTGGAGAGGGTTAATGCCTTTCTCTCAGTGGGTGAGATGGGCTTATGGGTTATGTTTGCGGTCACTGACACTGATTGGAGTTCAACTCTGATACGGCAGTCTCTCTCGGTCTCTCTCCCTCTCTATCCTGTCTCTCTCTTCCCTCTCCCCCTCACACTCATCCTCTCTCCCACACTTATCCTCTTCTCTCTATCCCTTCAGATGTGGGACAGATGGCTATTGACTGGCTGACCGGGAACTTCTACTTTGAGGACAACATGGATGATCGTATCTTTGTGTGCAATGCGGACGGCCAGACGTGTGTCACCCTGCTGGATCAGGAGCTCTACAACCCTAAAGGCATCGCCCTGGACCCCCTGATGGGGTGAGCACTACCCCACTAACAACCCCAGAGACCCCTGAAGTAGTGACCTCAGAAGATCCTTTGTTTACTTCCTTCTGGTCAGATGAATGCTGACCCAGCCCTTAGTCAGTGAAAACACTTCCTCTTCTCGCTCACACACACGCAACATGTGTATGATCACTTCATCTTGCTGACGGTGACAC
Organism: Salmo salar; assembly: GCF_965601325.2. Classification (NCBI taxonomy): domain Eukaryota; kingdom Metazoa; phylum Chordata; class Actinopteri; order Salmoniformes; family Salmonidae; genus Salmo; species Salmo salar. Next base: position 43,668,216 of record NC_138303.1, read on the forward strand.
TTAAAAATAGTTTGGTGTATCCTGTGTGGTTCCTTTTTTACAAGGTGTCACTTCTCAGTTTTGGAAGGCATCTCCTGGTGAAGGATGTCGATGTCTCGGATATTAACCACCATTAACACAGATGGCACTTTTATGAGCTGCGTAAAGCAGCATGATTGAGGTCCAATATGAATTAAGGAAGTACCGTTAGTCTGTTGGAACACACAGTCAGTCCTTCCTTTTCCTCTCTTCAATCTCCCCACACGCTCATGGTTTCTTCATCTTTGCTCTCGCTCTCTCTACAGCAAGGTGTTCTTCACAGACTACGGTCAGACTCCCAAGGTGGAGCGTTGTGACATGGACGGTCAGAACCGGACCAAGCTGGTGGAAAGTAAGATCGTGTTCCCCCACGGTATCACACTGGACCTGGTCAACCGGCTGGTCTACTGGGCCGATGCCTACCTGGACTATATAGAGGTGGTGGACTACGAGGGCCAGAACAGACACACCATCATACAGGGCCTGCTGGTGAGGTCATGAATGAATCAAGGAAGATGTTCCATTAAAAAACACACACACACACACACACACACACACACACACACACACCACACACACCACACACACACAACCACCAACTCTGACTGTGTGTCTGTTGTTCATTCTGTCAGATTGAGCATCTGTACGGGCTGACCGTGTTTGAGAACTACCTGTACGCCACCAACTCCGACGAGGGCAACCTGAACCACGCTAAGACCAGTGTGATCCGGGTCAACCGCTTCAACTCCTCTGACTTCACGGTGGTGACCCGAGTGGACCGCGGCGCCGCCCTGCACGTGTACCATCAGAGACGTCAACCCCCAGGTAGGTAGACGCCCACAACCCCCTATGTATTTACCCAGATAGGCACTGAGGGTACAGGGCAATCATTGGCATGGATTGTGGTATGTAGTGTGGTCGGGCTTTTGTTCCAGCCCGGCACGTGTTCCACCAGAGACGCCGACCTCCGTGTAGGTACACGCCTAGGGTTGCAAAATTACAGTAACTTTCAAAAATTCCCGGGTTTTTCTGGTTGAAAGAGTTCAGAACGGTATCTAGTGTTATCTGTCTGTATCGATCGTCATAGTTGTTGCCATGTTGGTGCCTAGTGCTGACCTCTGACCCCGCTCTCTCGTCCCCTGGTGCCCAGTGAGAGAGAAGAGTCATGCGTGTGCCCCGGACCAGTTTAAGAAGCCAGGAGGCTGCTCCGACATCTGTCTGCTGGGGAACAGCCACAAGACCCGTACCTGCCGTTGTCGCTCTGGATTCAGCCTGGGCAGCGACGGGAAGTCCTGCAAGAGTAAGTACTTTACATACATGAAGTTTTGAATTAAATTGCATTCCGTACAGAGAGCATAGCGCAAAAATCACACACAACAGCACAGCACAGAACTCCATACAGCACAGTCCTGCAATTTATATTCTAGCAATATGAGTTGAAATACGTCTCTAGAACATCATTTTAACATTTACATACTCTGGAAAGAAAATGCCTTGTTTCGTTGCTCTGATCTTGTAACTAACCGTTCAGCGATATCCCCATGTTGTCGATGTTCCCCTTGCAGAACCTGAACACGAGTTGTTCCTTGTGTACGGTAAGGGTCGCCCTGGCATCATCCGTGGCATGGACATGAATGCCAAGGTCCCCGACGAGTTCATGATCCCCATTGAGAACCTGATGAACCCGCGGGCGCTGGACTTCCACGCCGAGAGCGAGTTCATCTACTTTGCTGACGCCGTGAGTTACATCATCGGGCGGCAGAAGATTGACGGCACGGAGAGAGACACCATCCTGAAGGACGGTAAGGAATGTCTGTTCGACTACCGTGGTATTTAACATGTCGTGCGTGACAACAAGACTCAGTTCCAACCTATTGCAGAATTGAATCGCAATGCGTGTAGATTTGGGATGCATATAGAATCGCTATCTATCGACTCGTGACCAATGTATCATGATAACAATTACATGTCATGAAAGCCCTAGTGGACAGTCACCCTCAATCTCTCTCCCTTCCTCTGTCCCTTCCCTCATGCCCTCTGTCCCTTCCCTCATGCCCTCTGTCCCTTCCCTCATGCCCTCTGTCCCTTCCCTCCTGCCCTCTGTCCCTTCCCTCCTGCCCTCTGTCCCTTCCCTCGTGCCCTCTGTCCCTTCCCTCGTGCCCTCTGTCCCTTCCCTCGTGCCCTCTGTCCCTTCCCTCCTGCCCTCTGTCCCTTCCCTCCTGCCCTCTGTCCCTTCCCTCCTGCCCTCTGTCCCTTCCCTCCTGCCCTCTGTCCCTTCCCTCGTGCCCTCTGTCCCTTCCCTCGTGCCCTCTGTCCCTTCCCTCGTGCCCTCTGTCCCTTCCCTCGTGCCCTCTGTCCCTTCCCTCGTGCCCTCTGTCCCTTCCCTCGTGCCCTCTGTCCCTTCCCTCGTGCCCTCTGTCCCTTCCCTCCTGCCCTCTGTCCCTTCCCTCGTGCCCTCTGTCCCTTCCCTCGTGCCCTCTGTCCCTTCCCTCGTGCCCTCTGTCCCTTCCCTCGTGCCCTCTGTCCCTTCCCTCGTGCCCTCTGTCCCTTCCCTCGTGCCCTCTGTCCCTTCCCTCGTGCCCTCTGTCCCCTCCCTCAGGCGTCCACACTGTGGAGGGGATAGCGGTGGACTGGATGGCAGGTAACCTGTACTGGACAGACGACGGGCCCGTGAAGACCATCAGTGTGGCCAGGCTGGAGAAGGCCTCTCAGACACGCAAGACCCTCATCGAGGGCAAGATGACCCACCCCCGCGCCATAGTAGTGGACCCCCAGCACGGGTCAGACATTTTCCCCCTCCTCACACAAAGACCTCACAGAATGAGAATATGTTAGTCACTTTCCCAAAACTACCAGGTTTTCCAAAAATCCCGGTTGGAGGATTCCTGGTTTACTGCTTATTTGCTCCTGATTCTGGGAATCTTCTAACAATAATTTCCGGAAAATTTGGGGGAAGTTACTGGAATTGTTCACCCTTTTAGTATGGATTTAACAGTGTGTGTGGTTGTAGGTGGATGTACTGGACAGACTGGGAGGAGGACCCCAAGAAGAGTAACCGAGGGAAGATCAAGAAGGCGTGGATGGACGGCTCTCACGACCAGGTCCTGCTGACCAGTAAGACCGTGCTGTGGCCCAACGGCCTGAGTCTGGACATCCCACAGGGCATCCTGTACTGGGTGGACGCATACTACGACCGCATCGAGATGGTTTACCTCAACACCACCGAGCGCAAGGTCAGTTCGACTGGTCAGCAAGCCTTAACCCGAACGATGATGATCGTGATAGTCACACTGGTTGTCGCGTGTGTGTGTGTGTGTGTGTGTGTGTGTGTGTGTGTGTGTGTGTGTGTGTGTGTGTGTGTGTGTGTGTGTGTGTGTGTGTGTGTGTGTGTGTGTGAAAAAAAGGGGTTCTATGGTTTTCATCCTCACCATGATCCATGTGCAATGATCCTCTTCTCCCTTTCTGATTGGTCAGATGGTGTACGAGGGAAACGAGTTAAACCACGCCTTCGGCCTGTGTCACTACAAGCAGTACCTGTTCTGGAACGAGTACCGTGGCGGCAGCATCTTCAAACTAGATACCTCCACCAGCACCGTCACGCTGCTCCGCAACGAACGCCCACCCCTCTTCGAGATCCGGGTGTACGACGCTCACCAGCAGCAAGGTAACTTTCCTGGTGACACCTGGTGGGTAACACCACAGCCAATGGGGAACACGTTTAACAGTGTCATAAGCACGTCACGAAGTGTCATAACACATGCCACAAAATCATACCATTTTATTCTATATCGGTGATTTAGCACGTCTAGATATCAATGAATGAATACTTTAATGTCCCATAGGCAGATTTGCTTGGTAACAACGCTAACGGTCCTGTCTGTCTGCCTGTCTTCTGTTTGTTTCTATAGGGACCAACCTGTGTCGCATGAAAAACGGTGGCTGCAGCAGTCTGTGTCTAGCTATCCCCGACGGCAGGTCCTGTGGCTGTGCTGACGACCAGATACTGGGTGACGACAATGTCACCTGTAAAGGTATGCATTGGGACGCTCTCATGAGGTTAATGTCAGTGATTTCTGTACGTTGAACTGGGATGCCGTATGGAAATATCCGTGTTTTTAAGCTGGTGTGTGGAGAAGCGAATCTCACAGACCTGCTTTCTCTTCAGCCGAGTTTGTTGTGGAAAACCGTTTGCAAGTAGATCAATCCATCCCACACAGGAACAGCGGAGACTGAGAAAGCCGTTGCTTTGCTACGTTATCCGTAACAGTCCCCTTCCTTTCCTCTCCCCAGCCAACCCCACCTACGTCCCTCCTCCTCAGTGTCAGCTCGGGGAGTTTGCCTGTAAGAACAACCGCTGTATCCAGAAGCGATGGAAGTGTGACGGGGACAACGACTGTCTGGACAACAGCGATGAGGCGCCCGAGCTCTGCCGTGAGTCGTGCCACAGCCCTAATACGTGTTCTTCCTTGAGCCGTGCAATATTAAATCTCAATTGAGTGTCAAATAGGTCCGTAGTTTCTCCGTCCAACTCTCTCTTCGTTGCGACAATTAGTAACACCTGGTTTCCTCTGTGTCCGTGAAAGTTCTTTACGGTTCTAATGTTTGGCTGGAATCCAAGTTGGCCCACTTCTAGAGGAAGACAGATGAGCAGAAGCTCAAGCATCCCAGAACCAAATGTGCTTATAGCTGTGTAATGTCCACTTCATGAACTTATAGTTAATGTAAATAGTTCCTGACTAGGCCTAATATTAGTCCAGTTATAGAAGACTCCTCTGGGACCCAGTCTCTCTGAGAGATATGCTGTATAGTCTGATTCTATTGATCTCACGTTCAAATTCTACTGTTGTAAATCTCCTGTTTCTTCTCTCTCCCACAGACCAGCACACGTGTCCATCGGACCGGTTTAAGTGTCAGAACAACCGCTGTATCCCGCTGCGCTGGCTCTGTGACGGGGACAACGACTGTGGCACCGATGAGGATGAGTCCAATAGTACCTGCTCAGGTACACACACACACACACACACACACACACATATATATATCTCACTACATACACTATACACAAACGCATCCATTAACTCATTCATGTGGACTCGTACACACACCCTCCCCATCTGTAATGCTGTTATCCTCCACCCCTCTCCAGCTCGTACGTGCCCGCCCAACCAGTATGCGTGCGCCAGTGGGCGCTGCATCCCCACTTCCTGGACATGTGACCTGGATGATGACTGTGGGGACCGTTCCGATGAGCCGGCCTCCTGTGGTGGGGACTTCTGGCATCACCTGTAGCGTTCTAGATTTTTCTGAGTAGTTTTAATGTTTGAAAGTCAACTCACTAAACCTGAAGCCTGGTCAGCAGATGTATTTCTGCTTTTTTAGCCGAGCAAGAGTTTGGTTAGTTGGACAGTTTGGGGTTTTAGACTCTCGCACTACTTAGTTTGAAGTGGTCCAAGAGAAGTCTGTTTGTGGCACATGATGGTGTTTCTAGGCTGTCATTCTGGTTTCCTCTCGCCTCTCCTCCCCAGCCTACCCCACCTGCTTCCCCCTCACCCAGTTCACCTGTGCCAACGGCCGCTGCATCAACGTCAACTGGCGCTGTGACAACGGTGAGCGTAAATCTCCTTTGTAACCGGTATAATGTATTCATTCTTCAAAGTCTAGGCTGACATATGGAATTGTTTTATGATGGTCATACTATGGATCGTTTTAGCTAAAACTACCCATCATACGTCCTTAATTTCATTTACAACCGGTTACCTTCAGACAAGTCCCGTGACACTTGTGGGGTCACATTTAGTTTGTAGCCCAAACGGTTCGGACGCTACAAACAGAAGTTGGCACATCGACGGTACCGACTTCAGACGAGCCATAGAGCAAAATGGAGACATTTGTGAGAGCGTCCCCTTTTCAATAGAGGGGGTCATAATAGTTTTGTAGGTCAAACCGTTTGGACGCTACAGACGTTTTGGAGAGAATACCGATATTTGGGGTGTCTCGTGGTCTGACAGACACCGCTCTGCCGCCTTTCACCGCAGGTGTGGAGGATATAACGGCAGAAACTGAGGGATTTTGATGGGCTTGTTAATCGACTCTAGGGGGTTAAGCATTTATAATGGCTTATTCATGGAAGTTAGTAATAAATGTTACCTGTGTGTCTCTGTGCGTTTGTGTGTGCGCGCGCCTGCCCTTTCCGCCTGTGTCTCTCTCTCGCTCTCGCTCTCTCTCTCGCTCTCTCTCTCGCTCTCGCCCTCTCTCGCCCCTCTCGCTCTCGCTCTCGCTCTCTCGCTCGCTCGTCTCTCGCTCTGTCTCTCTCTCGCTCTGTCTCTCTCTCTCGCTCTGTCTCTCTCTCTCGCTCTGTCTCTCTCTCTCGCTCTGTCTCTCTCTCTCGCTCTGTCTCTCTCTCTCGCTCTGCTCTCTCTCTCGCTCTGTCTCTCTCTCGCTCTGTCTCTGTGTGTGTCCAGACAACGACTGCGGGGACAACAGCGACGAGGCAGGCTGCAGCCACTCCTGCTCCAGTGTTCAGTTCAAGTGTAACAGCGGCCGCTGCATCCCTGAGTACTGGACCTGTGACGGGGACAACGACTGTGGAGACTACAGCGACGAGACCCACGCCAACTGTACCAACCAGGGTGAGTTCTGCTACCGGTGCTGCCGCTGTGCTCTTGAGCAAGCCACTTGACCCCTAAACTGGCCCAGAGGCGCTGCACTGTGGCTGACACTAGCTTCCAAGTATTGTTATTCTACTGTACCATCTCCTTCTTCGTTGAGCGCCTGGCAGGAGAGTGACATTGTGCTCATAGTGTTTGCATGAGTCTAGCAGTCTGCATTGCAGCTTCCCATTGTTCTTCACATGGAGAGTATACAGTATATTTCTCTCAGTACCCATATTTGTCCTCTTTTTAAGTATACTGGTGTATTATCACCACATGAAATGCCTGTATCCTATTTCAGGCTGTGTACGTGTTGTCGTTTTGGAGTGTGTAGAATGTTGACCGGTTGTCTGGCTGATCCTTCCTGCTCTCAGGGATGTGTTTATGCTCTGCGGTTCGCTGCAGATCTCAAGCGAAACATGGAACAATGCCTCCCTTCAGTAAGGCTCGCTGTAGTAGTGCGGTTGTTTTAGTGACGGCTGGTCACATCCACCTTCACTTTAAGGGATGGGGGAAGAAAGTGAAGTCAGGTGAAATGGCTGGAGGAAGAAGAGCAGGCATAGTTTTAGTCAGGTGAAATGGCTGGAGGAAGAAGAGCAGGCATAGTTTTAGTCAGGGGTGTTGGGGGGGGGGCTTGGTAATGACTGTGTGGCTTTGGCAGAGATCAGAGGAGGCCAGGCAGACCTTCCAAAGCCCCTCTTTCGCTCTATCTCTCTCTCTCTCACTCTCTCCCATTCTCTTTCTCTCTCTCCCAGACTCTTTTTCTCTCTCTGTCTCTCTGCTTTTTCTTCAGCTCTCAGTTTGGCTTTGAGAGAGGAGTTAATTGCTTAAAGTTGTCCTGCCCCGGAGTGACAGGGAGAGGTGTGTTTGTCTGTGTGCGTGTGCCTGTTTGAGTTCAGCATGCAACATTGAGCCCAGCATGATCTTCTGGCCTAATGAGAGATCTGTGCCTAGTATGAAATCACAGTGACATCGACGTTCTTCTGCTGTTGTCGTGTTATTCCAAACTCCATTCCTACTCCTGTGTGTGTGTGTGTGTGTGTGTGTGTGTGGTGTGTGTGTGTGTGTGTGTGTGTGTGTGTGTGTGTGTGTGTGTGTGTGTGTGTGTGTGTGTGTGTGTGTGTGTGTGTGTGTGTGTGTGTGTGTGCGTGTGCCAAACCCTCTGGAAGTCATTAGTTTGAGAAGAAAAGCAATACTGTTACTTTCCCCTCTGTCTCACATATTGTATTCCACTTAGAAGGTCCTGGGCCTGTTCCTTATGCCTCTATGCCAACTGCTGATTCCTCTATGCCAACTCTTGCCATGAAGGGATGTCATTATTCCACTTCCTTAATGATGCCCTTAACATCAGGCGACGATGTCCGTGGGAACAGAACAGAACAGCTTTGTCATTGTTTGTTCACAACAGAGACCCATCTGGAGCGTTAACCCATTCTGACCCTGCAGACCTACATGTATTACGACGGTTTCCTGTCTCTGTTATTGAATGGACTTTCCGTAATCAAAGTCTCTTTGCTTGTTGCTCGCCATACTCTATCCCCTCTGCTGTTCTCTAACGCCGCTCTCTCTTCCTGTGTCTCCCTAGCCACCCGTCCTCCCGGTGGCTGCCACGTGGATGAGTTCCAGTGTCGCATGGACGGCCTGTGCATCCCCATGCGCTGGCGCTGCGACGGGGACGCCGACTGCATGGACCTGAGTGATGAGAGCGACTGCGAGGGAGTGACGCACATGTGTGACCCAGCTGTCAAGTTCAGCTGCAGGAACTCCGGTGAGTTTGCGTTGGCCGTTTCAGCCATCAAGCGAAATGAGCTAACCGCTCTCTCTTCCTGTCTCGTCCTCTATGCTATTGGCTAACTGAGTCAGTTGGCCTTTTTTTTAAATGTTTTAATCAGACCAGTTAGTGAGGGTTCAGGAAGTCTGTATAGGGCAGGCTGTGGGTTTTCTACCCTCATCAGATTAGTCAGTGAGAAGTCCTGGTGTCTTCTTGTCCTACATCCTCTAGACACCATAATAGTAACAGCCATGTCTCAGAGGAAGTCTTCTTCATGTAGCATGTCATGGCTGCAGTGTCTGGGCGGTTTGGACACACACTGTCAAACACACTGTGTCACGTAAGAGAGCTTGTTATCCCAAGGGCCTTGTTGTGACAGAATATTACAACAAGCTGCTCTCTGGGAACGAGGATGGCTTTTACCCCCGGTGACCCCTTGGTGCTCCGGGGATTAAGATGTCTGGATTAACACGGCCAGCAGCATTCGCAAACCGACTGAATTACTCTACTTCTTACGATTGATTTCCCAGCAGCAGTCACAAGAAGGTAACCATGTTTATTTTACCAGAGTTCAGCACGCCATTGCAGCCATCACAATCTATGTTTCTCTATTCAGAGTTGAGCTTGTCCGTTTTTTTTTTTCCGGGGTAACCTTTTTCATGTTGCCATGGTGTTTCGTTGTCCCTTCGGCGCGGTGTATCAGTAAGACCCCGGTGTGTGATCTTCTGTCTGGTTGTCTCCTCAGCCTGTTGTATCAGCGAGGTGTGACTTCTGACCTGTACCCTTTTCGACCTGTCCCCAGCTCGTTGTATCAGCAAGGCCTGGGTGTGTGACGGGGACAGTGACTGTGAGGACAACTCGGACGAGGACAACTGCGAGGCGTTGGTGTGTAAGCTGTCCCACCACGTCTGTGTCACCAACGACTCGATCTGTCTGCCCGCTGAGAAGCTGTGTGACGGCACTGACGACTGCCCCGACGGCTCTGACGAGAAACTCTGTGGTAAGAACACCGCGCGAGCACACTTTCAAACACACACATACACACACTCGCCCACTCTCCCTACCCATAACTACACCACCTTGGTCAAGGTAGGAATTGCCTCAAACCACACATCTATATGATTACCCCTCTCTCCTCTCCTCTTCTCTCTACTCGCCACCCTCCACAGACCTGTGCTCCATAGACAACGGCGGCTGCAGCCACAACTGCTCCATCATCCCTGGGGAGGGCTTCATGTGTTCCTGCCCCCTGGGCATGGAGCTGGGCGCCGACAACAAGACCTGCCACATCATGAACCTCTGCGCCAAGCACCTCAAGTGCAGCCAGAAGTGTGAGCAAGAGAAGAGCAGCGTCAAGTGTTCCTGCTACGAGGGCTGGGAGCTGGAGACCGATATGGAGAGCTGCAAGAGCACTGGTGAGCAGAGGAGAGGGAGAGAGGAGGTTAGAGAGAGGGGTTAAGGTAGTAGAGAGGTAGAAAATAGATATATAATCTTGTTGGCCATCCTATGAAAACCGTGGTGGTTTGTGTGAGTTATGGCGTTCTGTAAATATTGCTCTTTGGGTATATCTACCATAAGAACGGACACCACGATTAAGACTGTGCCTAACAAGGACAATCTCCAGGGCCCCTAAATGATCCCTTACATGTCCCATATTTCTCAACCCCCCCCCCCCCCAGACTCCTTCAAGCCTTTCATCATCTTCTCCAACCGCCATGAGATCCGTCGTATTGACCTCCATAAGGGAGAGTTCAGCGTGCTGGTGCCTAACCTGAGGAACACCATCGCTCTGGACTTCCACCTCAGCCAGAACACCCTCTACTGGACCGACGTGGTGGAGGACAAGATCTACCGCGGGAAACTGTCCGAGAACGGAGGTGAGGGAACATCTCTTTCTTTTCCCCCGGCTGGCGTTAAGTCGGCACTAGTGTCAAACACTCATTAGTTAGTTAGCAATTGCTTCATGTAGAAACTGCCGCACAGGTATTTTCCAGTCCTAACGCCAGGTTTGGCAATTTACCAGTTAGTTATGACATTCATTTTGACAGTGGAAACTCGGCCTACCCAGCCGTGACGTACACTGCCCATATGAACACGGAACAAGAGTAGCCTAATGTGCATTTTGAACCTGCATACTAAACTATTTCGAAACATAAAAACGGATGTTTTTTTCCACACGTTTCATTTTAGTTGATTAAAAACCAAGCATAGCCTCCCCCTCCTCCAATTAAGGACCCTTTCTTGTCTGCCCAATGCAATTGTAAAGTAGCCTAGACTGTCAATAAATGGGATTGGCTCCTGAGAGGAGTAAAACAGTGAGCCGACATTCCCTTGTTACCTACGGTATGCATTGTAGGCAGGCTCACATTATTTTAGCCGTGCAGGTCCTGTTTTGGAAGTGCCTAAAACCCCCTCCACGATGTCGGCTACGTGTCCATGGCCCGTCAGGAGACGAGAGACGAGTACCTCGTGAATACCGGAGAACCTCGTATTCAGAAGTTATCTGTTTAGCTGTACAAATTGCTTGTTTTCTGTTTCATATGTTCAAAACCCAAGCCCTCCCTTAAACCTACTATATCAAAGACTGGTTCAACGGTTATGCGTGTCTTTTTTTCCCCTGCCGATTTTATGGTGTCATTACATTTTACATTTATTGTTGTTGTTAAAAATAAAAGGATTGCTTGTTTTTCGTTGAATTGTATTAGAATGATTCACCTTCCTAGTTTTGTGGCAACGACGTCCGTAGAGCGCTTGAACTTCTGGAGACGTGTGAATGAGATCTGATCTGTAAAATTGTTTTCCGATTTATGTTCAGAAAACATAGGCCTATTGGGGAGCAGTATAAAGATGAGTGGACATTCTCCCTTTCTCTTTACGTTGGATCCAGCTACTGTGAAAAATGTGGATGTGCGTCTAACCCTCCATAATTTGCGTTCATTCAATACTATATCCCCACAGGGAGAAATGATAGGGCGTGTAAGTGTGACAGCCTATTTAAAACAAGAATTTGATTAGAATTATTTGTTCTCTTTTTAGGCCTCATCAATAATGAATTTAATCTCGCTTATTGACAATGTTTGGCGAGTCCATGCTCAGCCATATTTACATTAGGCCTAGCTTCTATATCAGTGTGAATGCTATTGAAGCCATGCAATTACTAAGAACAATGTGGACTGCAAATGTGTTTTAAGTTAACCTATTTAGCAAAGATGGGATAGTCAACATGTTTGTTTCTGTAAGCTGTTTAAAAAAGTATACCGGACTAACATTGGAATTGGAGTTGATTCCCATAAAATACCGTAAATACACAACCTGAAGCAACCACACATTTTGCCATGGAGCACATTCTAAAGGGCCAAGCCTCGACACACCCAAAACGGGTTTATTCATCAAAACCCAGCCCTTTCACGCCAATGCCAGCAAGCGCGCCGATTAATTGTAATAGTGAAAACATTCCGAACACCTCCCCCAACCTATAGCACTACTGCCTGGGCTTAGGTTTACCAGTGCGTTGGGTTTGTTAAAATGGAGCCCGTGATGTGACAGTCAATACAAACCGAAATCAAATGTCAATGGATCAGGGGACAAAAAAAAAGAATGGGATCTTAAAGATATGCTGTGACGATGACTGCTATCACATGGAGACGAGGGTGGTGGCAGAAGATCTTTCTGGAAAACCCATCACTAATGTGTCGAAAGGTCTGCTTGGTCTTGCGTCAGCCAACATAGAAATGGCTTCAAATTAGAAAGCGTCTGGAAATTGAGTAGAAAGGACAGTGTTTTTCCTCTTAGTCTGAGGACTAACAAAAATGAGTTAGAACAGTTTTGTCTCCATGGTAGCTTCGCCTGTCAAATCTAGTCAAGATGTATATTAATGTCCCCAGCATAAATCCCCCAGACAGGTCACAGCTGGCCCTTGTTCTCCCCCCAACCTCCCAACCTCAGACCCCTACCACCTCAACCCCAGGTCTGTTGGCCAATCAAGGGTGTGTTCCCAGAATCCCACAGAAGAAATCCAGGAACACACACACACACACACACACCCACACACACACACACACACAGAGAGAGAGAGAACGGCGGAAGGCTTTGTCTCTTCAAATTTGTCTCACCGCTCCGTTGCGTGACTGCAGCCACCCTGGGGCAGAGCAACAGACACACACACATACTGTGGTGTAGCATAGGAACCAGTGTATTACATTAGTCCCTGTTCCCAGGCCCCCTCCCACGCCTCTAACCCTCTTGAAAACAACCCTCCCTCCACCATAAATCAGCTTCTGCTGATTTAAGATCTTTCAGTGTTTAGTTGTAGGGCCGGGACAATAGCAGGATCGCCATAGTATTGTGGCCAAGGAAACAAATGAATGGATTTAGGAAAACGGCCCTAATGTTGGAAACAAACATCATTATGTTGGTATTCGGAGTCACATTTGTTTTCCAAGCTGTAGCGCACAATATTTTCCATACAGCAGGTTTTTAAAAGAACCAAAGAGTTGTTTTCATTTTTGCCATGGAAAAAATATTGCGATACTGGTATCGCCACAGGGTCAAACATTCCAACAACAACAACAAAAAGTTCCTCCCACACACACACACACACAGCCTCCCCTCCCTCCCCAGGCAAAGCCAACTGTAGTTCCAGCAGTATAACAACCAAGCTGTGAAGAGGCCCTCTCCCTCTACTGCTGTAGTCTAATGACTGTTGGAAGGCCATGTGTAGGACTCCACAGAATCATCAGCTGTACACCATTTCTGCGCAGCTTTTATTGGGGTGCCAGGTTTTTCCGGGAACTGTGTGTGTCTGTGCGCGCGTGCGTGCGTAGGTGGGTTTTCTCTCAAAAGTTTCCCAGAATTCACCACCTTCATTCTGCGATTGTTAGCAAAGTTGTTGCTAGAAATCCCACCGTGGTAAGCAGTGCGTGCCATGCCACTGACTGATTCTGATTCCACAGAGAAGGAATTCCAAACAGTCCGCTCAGTTTGTCAGCGGTTTGTTACAGTGAAGCGTGTGCGCCGCTGGATAGAGTTAGTCTGTAACTGCTGTCTTTTGCCATGAGCTAGACAGACATATTGTATTACTACAGCAAATATTGCCCCGTTTTGCGAATACATTTTAATACAGCTTGGTCCGCTGTGTCCCATTTCTGTCACGTCCATCATAAAGGAGGAGTTTGACCTATCAGATCAGGTTATTTTCTTTCATTTCTGTCCTCCCAGCTCTGACCACTTTCGAAGTAGTGATCCAGTATGGCCTGGCCACTCCAGAGGGTCTGGCCGTGGACTGGATAGCGGGGAACATCTACTGGGTGGAGAGTAACCTGGACCAGATCGAGGTGGCCAAGCTGGACGGAACCATGAGGACCACGCTACTGGCTGGAGAGGTGGAGCACCCCCGGGCCATCGCCCTGGACCCCCGAGACGGGTGAGAATGAAACCGTTGAACCACCACAGTGACAGATACCATACCACAGATACTATAGAACTGGAATATATAGAACTATATATATTAGTCCCCCTTCACATATTCAGACACTGTGTGAATGACTACTGCTGAATATTCATGCATTTGACTCCCTCTCCCTTTTGTTCTTGTGGTCAGTATTCTGTTCTGGACGGACTGGGATGCCAGTCTGCCCAGGATAGAGGCAGCGTCTATGAGCGGTGAGGGCAGGAGGACTATCCACAGAGAGACTGGCAGCGGTGGCTGGCCCAACGGACTGACTGTAGACTACATGGAGAGACGCATTGTATGGATCGACGCCAGGTACTGTTGCTCTCCTTACCGCACACACACACCCACCCACACACACACACACTCACCCAGACGCTCTCTCCCCAGGTCTGATGCCATCTACTCTGCTCTGTATGACGGCTCTGGTCTGATCGAGGTGCTGAGGGGTCACGAGTACCTGTCCCACCCCTTTGCTGTCACCATGTACGGGGGAGAGGTGTACTGGACGGACTGGAGGACCAACACTCTGGCCAAGGCCAACAAGTGGAACGGCAACAACGTAACCGTGGTCCAACGCACCAACACACAACCCTTCGACCTGCAGGTGTACCATCCCTCCAGACAGCCCCAAGGTAGGTGACACACACATAAATCCTAAAAGCGTACACATGCACGCGGACACAAACAAGCCACCCCACACTTCCCAGCTGTCTCTCACTGCTAACTGGACAGTGTCAAACGAAAGGACAGGACTGCGGAGAGACTGCTCCTGACCTCCTGAACCCAAACACACCAATCCTCTGGGACGGCTAACCGTTACTACTGTCTGTTGTGTGTTGCCTCCGTGTTCTACGAGATGTAGCATGGTTTCTAACACACACACACACACACACACACACACACACACACACACACACTGTGGATCATAAAGGCCCCCCACTGCAGTATTTGGCTTTTCAGACTGGACTTACAGGACTTTAGATGACTTGTTGAACGTGTCATGTGACAGACCGACTACACAGCGAGACATGCTCCATGTACAGTTTAAAGTATCTGGTGGTAAAGGGATGGCTCGTCTTGAAGTTTTGTGCTGATTTTGATTTGTGTAACTAACTCATTCTATGTTGTTATGACGTGCTCTACACTATAGTAGCCTGGATGTCCAGTCATATGGCGTCATACACTATAAGATGTGATTTGTTCTCCACGTATATTTTTTACATTTTATTTTATCTTTATTTAACTATGCAAGTCAGTTAAGAACAAATTCTTATTTACGATGACGGCCTAGGACCAGTGGGTTAACTGCCTTGTTCGGGGGCAGAACGACAGATTTTCACCTTGTCAGCTCGGGGATTCGATCCAGCAACCTTTCGGTTACTGGCCCAACGCTCTAACCACCTGCCACCCCTATATAGTGATCAGTGGCCTACTATACTGTAGGAGTCCCCAGACTTTTAGTCAGTCAGTCAGGGGTTAATAGACTGTGCCCTGAGCTGATCACACAGTGTTTAACAGATGGAGAGAACTGGGCTCGTTACCCACAAAGCAATTCAGTGCTGCTCTTGGATCAGTTTCCCTTTTTTTTTTTTTAGGTCATAGTGAATAATATTATACGGACAGATTCTAGATCAGCGCTCTTTCTCTGAGATGCTTTCTGGATACGGGCCCTGATCTGAGGCTAAGGAATACAGAGCTGAGGTCTCACTGGCCAGTTGATTGACAGCTTCCCCCAGTTCCTCTGACACCGACGGGGAAACAAACCATGCCTGACGATGTCTGACTCAATCCCTATCCGTGTCTCGCTCTGTCCTCTGCTCCCTCTCATACACAATCCCGATCTGCCGACCGCTCCCTTCACTCAGTCTCCAGTGGAATGCTCTGTGATGGAAGTGTTTTAGTAATTGAATCAAATAATACCTTTTTTTAAATCTTTTTTTTCTCATTACGTTTGCCTTGGTCGAAATTGAATAGAATCGAGTCGATGGATCATGGTCGCAGTGGACCAGATCTCTTTAATCAACCATTTCTTGGCTCTCTCTCTCCCTCAGCTCCTAACCCTTGTGCCACCTCTGAAGAGCAGAGCCAGTGTTCTCACCTGTGTCTGATCAGCTACAACCAGACATTCTCCTGTGCCTGTCCTCACCTTATGAAGCTGCAGGCTGACAAACGCACCTGCAAAGGTAGGACACACACACACACACACACACACACACACACACACACACACACACACACACACACTCAGAGGGCTGAATGGTGACCAATGGGTCTACATTTGCTGTAATTTAGAAACACCCAATCGGAAAATTGTCTTACTAATGAGAAAAGCTCGGTTTTTAGTTCAGCCGGTCTTGGATATGCTCAAATACTGCCTTTTGTACTTTCTGGATAGTAACCCTTCCCCTGTACCCCCCCCCCCCCCCCCCCCGTCTCTTCCATTCTCTCTCCAGAGTCTCGCCAGTTCCTGCTGTATGCCCGTCAGATAGAGATCAGGGGAGTGGACATAGACAACCCCTACTATAACTACATCATCTCCTTCACCGTGCCAGACATAGACAACGTGACCGTGGTGGACTATGATGCCGTGGAGCACCGGATCTACTGGTCAGACGTCCGAACCCAGACCATCAAGAGAGCCTTCATCAACGGCACCGGAGTGGAGACCGTGGTGTCTGCTGGTAGGATGACCGCTCTTTCAAATACTCTTTTTTTTGGGGGGGGGGGGGGATTCCCCCGATGTGCGACCTTTGTGACCAAATAATTAGTTTATTGAATCTATAGGTAACTGTCAAAATAAAGGAAACACCAGCGGTGTCTTAATAGGGCGTTGGGCCACCACGAGCCAGAACAGCTTCAATGCACCTTGGCATAGATTCTACAAGTGTCTAGAACTATTGGAGGGATGGGACACCATTCTCACACAAGAAATTCCATCATTTGATGTTTTGTTGATGGTGGTGGAAAACGCTGTCTCAAGCACCGCTCCAGAATCTTCCATAAGTGTTCAAATTGGGTTGAGATCTGGTGACTGACACAACATACACACACACACACACACACACTGAGGTCTCTTCTTCTAGGCATGGTAGCCAAAATAATGGACGACTGGGCATTTTTATACATGACCCTAAGCATGATGGGATGTTAACTGCTTAATTAACTCATGGACCACACCTGTGTGGAAGCACCTGCTTTCAATGTGCTTTGTATCTGTCATTTACTCAAGTGTTTCCTTCATTTTGGCAGTTACCTGTAGTTAGTGGTTTAGTTAAATTTGCCTGTATGTGTGCTTGTTTTTTTTCAGACCTGCCCAACGCCCATGGTCTGGCAGTAGACTGGGTATCTAGGAACCTGTTCTGGACCAGCTATGATGCCAATAAGAAGCAGATCAACGTGGCCAGACTGGACGGATCCTTTAAGAACGCTATTATCCAGGGCCTTGACAAACCCCACTGTCTGGTCCTGCACCCTATACTGGGGTGAGTGTGCACACACACACACACACACACACACACACACACACACACACACACACACACACACACACACACACACACACACACACACCGGAGTAGGAATGGAGTTTTCGAATAACGCGACGACCGCAAAAGAACGTTGACGTTGTCACGGTGATTTCAGTGACCCTCAAACCAAGCTTAACGTGTCATGCGTTTGTCCTTCTCCAGAAAGATGTACTGGACTGATGGGGACAACATCAGTATGGCCAACATGGATGGCAGCAACCGTACCATGCTCTTCACCAATCAAAAGGGCCCTGTGGGTGAGTGGGTGAACACTAACACTCTAGCGTACAACAATGCTGAGCAAGTGGAAAAAAGTGAGAGTCGGTGTGCGTGAGTGTGAGAGTATTGTTTCTCCGTACCATGTCATGTTTCTTCCTGCCCTGTTCAGAGAAATTAGTCATTGAAGTCTCTTGCATTGTTTACCATAAGTTAATGTGACAGTACCATGTTTGACCACTAGATGCTGCTGTTCCTGCTATACCGCCTCACTACTTCATCCATTTTGCTGGTCTCCTGTGCTTATTAAATAGATCACAACGTTTCCTTCACAGGTTTGTGTCGACAACCGATAGATTTAGCTCATAATGAAAATAAATTGGGTGGTCACCCTCACAATTCAAGTCCTCCATGAAAACAATTCAGTTTCTCTTACGCTTAATCTGTGTCCAAGAAACGACCCCGTTGTGTAGAGTTTATTCCCTTCAGAATAGGTCTGGATTAGTTACTGTTAGGCCTTTCCTGATGAACAAGCAAACCGTTAGGCTACGTCTGTGTTTTAATGGTTTCAGTGGTAAAAGTACCTCTTTGTTACTACAGAAAATATTTTGGAACCGTCAGAGAATGTGGGTGTAGTTATATGTCCCCTTTCTGTCCATGCCAGGCCTTTCTATAGACTACGGCACAGAGGGAGGGAGTCTTACCATGTAGTGTTGCCTGTCCTATTTGTGCCCTTCGGACCTGTCTGAAGACAATGACATGTACTGTGTGAGTGAACGAGAGAGGTCTGACTGGGGTCGTGTTATGCTAACTATATCCTGTAGGCCTGTCTATAGACTACGACAGTGAGCAGCTGTACTGGGTCAGCTCGGGGAACGGCACCATCAGCCGCTGTCAGATGGACGGCTCAGGCCTGGAGGTCCTGGACGGGGTCAAACCAGGCAGACTGACCAAGGCGTCCGCTCTGGCCATCATGGGTAAGGCAGAAACAAGCTAAGCTTGGCTGAAATGATGACATTATAATCCGCTTTGCCCTGTGGTTTGGCTACTGTGTTAGTGTTAACTGTGAAACCGTTTTTTTATTTTTTTGTAATTCGATTGTCTGAGTCTGGAATGAAATGCCGTTTGAATCCGAAAAAGCTTTATTGTCCATTGCTTAAAAAGGTAGGCAAATAATGTCAATCACCTTTCTTGTCTAAACTTAACCAATCACATTTGTTTCTGCCCTCAGGAAAAATAGGCAATCAGGAGAACTCTGCAACGTCGTGTGAAACACCATTTAAACCCTTGTGTGATGTGGTACTGAATATCTATGCTACTGAATATCTATGCTGTGTGTCTAGGTGACAAGCTGTGGTGGGCAGACCAGGGGACAGACCAGATAGGGACGTGTGATAAAAGTGATGGCGGGAACTGGAAGGTGCTACGTAACAACACCTCTCCTATGATGCACATGAGAATATACAACGAAAGCCTGCAGACAGGTACAGGTAGGACGTCGCACTGTCGTCACGCCTACGACGTCCCACTTTCCGACTTACCAGGTCGAAACTCAGACGAGTTAACGAATGACAAACAAGATGGTGTTTTTTTGAGTGAGTTTTCATTATTGTTTGGCTTTATTTTTTTCCTCTGTTGTCTCAGGCATCAACCTGTGCAGTAATAACAATGGAGACTGTTCCCAGCTGTGCCTGCCCACCTCCTCTACTACCAGAGTCTGTATGTGTACTGCAGGCTACAGCCTTAAGAGTGGACAGCAGTCCTGCGAGGGTAAGAGACCGTCATGCACACATTTTTAAACACTTTATTCAAATCCACAAATCACGTTACGTCGCAAAGGGATTCAAAAGGTCACAGGCGCTTGGACGCTCATGGCTATAGAAGCACCTCGTCCTCTGTATAGCCTTGCTGTGTAGAATATACAGAGAAATCTTACTGTATTGTGTGTTAGTAACTTTTGTCCTCCCTCTCCAGGTATGGGTTCCTTCCTGCTCTACTCAGTACATGAGGGCATTAGAGGAATCCCCCTGGACCCGTCTGATAAATCTGATGCCCTGGTGCCCGTGTCTGGCACCTCGCTTGCTGTGGGCATCGACTTCCACGCCGGTGAGTATACTGCTGTGGGCCTACCAATTCCCAAACAGGAGTTTGGTTTGAGGATCGAGTCATTTGAGTGTTAATGTGTAGTCACACCAACCGTACTGCGAAGACGTTTCCCCCAACGGTTTCTACGCTGTACCTGCCTACGGTCTTCCAACTAATTACTATGTAACTTTATTATGTTCAAGCAACGTTGACAAATATTATCCAGAGCAATTAGGGTTACATGCCTTGCTCAAGGGGACATCGGCAGATTCCCCCCACCCACATAGTCGGCTCCGGGATTCGAACCGGCGACCTTTCGGTTACGGTCCAAATGCTATTAACCGCTGGGCTACCGATTTTAGTAGGACTTTATTTTGGTAATGGTAATGATTATTGTATCCAGTTACTAACCGTCACTTCTGTCTTGTAGAAAATGACACTATCTACTGGGTGGACATGGGACTGAGCACCATCAGCCGAGCTAAGAGAGACCAGACCTGGAGAGAAGACGTGGTGACCAACGGCATCGGCAGGGTGGAGGGCATCACTGTGGACTGGATAGCAGGTCAGAGAACAACCAGAACCGCAACCACATACACACGCAGGGACGTACGCACGCACACACACACTGACTCTTCCCGTCCGTCCCCTGTCAGGTAACATCTACTGGACAGACCAGGGCTTTGACGTCATCGAGGTAGCCAGACTCAATGGATCCTTCTGCTATGTGGTCATCTCCCAGGGCTTGGACAAGCCCCGCGCCATCACCGTGCACCCAGAGAAAGGGTGTGTAGTTGGGGCTGGGACTAGGGATTGGGTGTCTGTGTGTACCGTAGTGCTCTGTGTGTCAAAACATGGTTATTATTAGTCCAGCAACCAGTTATGTTTGCACTTTGATGAATAATTACGAGCAGTAGCTGGTCATATGATGGGGAAACTGTACATTGTTGCCTTCAAACTCGTGTGTGTGTGTGTGTGTGTGTGTGTGTGTGTGTGTGTGTGTGTCTGTCTGTCTGTCTGTCTGCAGGTATCTGTTCTGGACAGAGTGGGGTCAGGTCCCTCGTATAGAGAGGGCCCGTCTGGATGGCTCTCAGAGATCAGTCCTGGTCAACTCCAGCATCATGTGGCCCAACGGAATCTCCATCGACTACAGGGTACAGTCCACACACGCATCCATCTTTCAGATTCACGCACACCCAGCGTTTTTTTTTTCTCCTCTCTCCCGTTTTCCTTTAGAAACCGTTTTTTGTCTGATTGTGTGTGTGTGTAGGAGGGGCTGTTGTACTGGTGTGACGCGCGGACAGACCGGATCGAGCGCATCAACCTGGAGACGGGAGAGAACAGAGAGGTGGTGCTGGTCAACAACAACATGGACATGTTCGCTGTGTCCGTCTTCGAGGGCTACATCTACTGGAGTGACAGGTGAGCTCCCTGCTGTCCTATCCCTGTCACCTCCTCGGTCTTGGTTTAACCCTTAATATGCTACCCTGCTATGGTATGCTTGATTTACTTGACTAATGAGCTTGGCTCCTTTACGGTGCGTAGGCCGTAGGCGAACAGTTAGGCCGGCATTTGATGCCGTCCTGCCATTTACCAGACTTAGATTCCCATCGCGTGAGTGTCGTTTTAATATACAATTTGTGTTTGTTTTACCTCCAAGCCTGTTTGAACATGACTGACTAGTGTTTTGTGTGCCGTGTTGGACCAGGACTCACGCCAACGGTTCCATCAAGAGAGGCAACAAAGACAACGCTACAGAATATGTGTATCTGAGGACCGGCATCGGTGTACAACTGAAGGACATCAAGGTCTTCAACAGGGACCGGCAACAAGGTAAGGACATTTAACCCCTAAGAGAGACCCACAGAGAACATGTGTTGCAGGGTTGGGATCCATTTCATTTTAAATCGCTCCACGCCGGAGTTTAATTGATAATGTAAATAAAAAGTAAGTAAAAAGGGGCAGTTATTTTGAACGAGGATTTTTAATTCCCTTCCTGGTTTGACTGAAATGGAATTCTCTCTAACCCTGGTGTGCTGTGTTAAGTTGTATGAGGCTGATGTGTGCGTGAGGCTGACGTGTGCGTGAGGCTGACGTGTGCGTGAGGCTGACGTGTGCGTGAGGCTGACGTGTGCGTGAGGCTGACGTGTGCGTGAGGCTGACGTGTGCGTGTGCTCTCCCTCAGGCACCAACGTCTGTAAGGACAACAACGGCGGCTGCGAACAGCTCTGCCTTTACCGCGGCAACGGGGAGCGAACGTGCGCCTGCGCACACGGCATGCTGGCCGAGGACAGCCGCGGTTGCCGCGACTACGACAGCTACCTGCTCTACTCGGAGCGGACCATTCTGAAGAGCATCCACCTATCAGACGAGACCAACCTGAACGCCCCCATCAAGCCCTTCGAGGACCCGGAACACATGAAGAACGTCATCGCTCTGACCTTTGACTACCGCGGAGGAGGGGGGAGGGGAGCCAATCGGATCTTCTTCAGTGACATACACTTTGGAAACATCCAGCAGACCAACGATGACGGATCAGACCTCAAGACGGTGGTGGAGAGTGAGTATTAACGTTGACCCTGTTATGTTCTACTGTCCGCAAGAGGCAAAACATTCTGCCGGATCCTCTCAACGGAGGATGCAGGGGCATCGTGTAGAATTGGCCGTTTTAGCTGGGCTTTCACGCACTCCTACACGTGTGGTTTTCAATCAGCTTGTGCTATTAAAAACAGGGAAAAGCAAATGGCCTCAGCTGAGCTAATTGTGTTTATTGAAATGAGGTGAGGTTGTAAGACCGATCTTATTCAAATCAAACATGTTGCCCCACTGTCTATAGAGTGGTCTATAGAGTGGTCCATAGAGTGGTCTATAGAGTGATCTATGGAAGGTCCATAGAGTGGTCTATAGTGGAGGTCCTTAAATGATCCATAGAAAGTTCATAGTGTCCATACCTGGTGCATAGAGTGGTCATTAAAGTTCTATAGAATATCCGTTAGGTATCCACAGAATGTCCATCGAGTTTTCATAGTAACCCTTAGAATCCGGGTAGGGGTAGGGGTGACGTATCCAGCTCCACAGGGTTGAAGGGCTGCACCATGTCCCTGCTCCTGAACGCCCCCGTACACCCTGCTATACACCCCCTGCACCCCTCCCATCTCTCCCGGCCCAAGTCCATCAGATCCCTCCTGAACTTATTGGACATGAACACGTAGAGGACGGGGTTAACCACCGCTGCTGAAGACGCCAGTAGGCGGATGAAGATTGCTATGGAGCGGTAGCTGGAGACACCAGAGATGTTGACCCCTGTGAGGGAGAGAGAGGGGGATAGAAGTTTAATCCAGTCCACAGTATTACAACAATTGAAAAGACAATTTAACAGATTTATAAATAAAAAAAATCTAAAAAGGAATGTGGCACCTAAGAGGGAGAACATGAGGCCGTAGGAGGGCAGCCAGCAGAGGGTGAAGACCAGCACCAGCAGCGCTGACGTGTGGGTCACCTGTGGGTCACAGAAGTAAACAGAACACTAGAATAAATAGTTAAAACTAGATGCGACACTAGAATGGATCCCGGATATCCCTGCAACATGACTACAGGACGGCGGCCATCTTGGTCAGGTTACCTGGCTCTGGTAGCGCTCCAGCTGGGGGGCACATCCCAACAGTCTCATCTGGCGCAGGAAGCAGTAGATCTTGGCGTACATCATCACAATAACCCCCAATGGTATCGCAAAGGCGAACAGGAACAACGCCGTGCTGTACACCAGCTGACTGAGGCCGCCCAGGAAGGCGAAGCAGTGTAACGCACTGGACACCGCCACCGTGCGGAAAGCAAACTGCGGAGCTGCCAGGGCTACGGCGGGAACCCAGAGGAGCGCCACGGTCAGTTTGAGGCGGCTGTGCATGCGGGAGCGGAAGGACCAGGCAGGGTGGACCACAGTCAGGTAGCGGGTCACGGCGAGCGCAGCCAGCGTGAAGACTGAGGCGGAAGAACAGGCCACGCCCAGGAAGCTGACGACCTAATAATCAGCATAACACAATTGTAGAGCGTATTTCTCATACCCAAGGCACTATACAACATGATCATAAAAATACTGTTGAAGATCTAAGTAAGGAAGTACATAAAAATAAAGTGTATCCCTAGTCAAAGAATGAAAAGATGGAGAGATGAAGGACCTTGCAGAGGAAGCTGCCGAAGGGCCAGGAGCCCAGGGCGATGGCCGCGGTGTGGAAGGGTAGGCAGAGCAACAGCAGCAGGTCAGCAGCACTCAGAGCCAGCAGCAGGGTGTCTGTCCCATGAGGAGGCTTTCCACCTACACACACGACCACAGTGGAACAAATTATACTTTTTTTCACGCTTTCAATGTGTCGTCCTCTAGGTCTTTTTTTGCTTTTGTACTTTTTTTTTTTAAGACTTTCTAACTGCACAAAATGTTTACCCCAAACAATCTATCAATCACCTCGCCTCCTGCGGCCGGCCAGGATGGAGATGACTAGGCAGTGGCCCGCCAGGCCCGTCACCAGGATGAGGCCGTCCAGCATGGGCACCAACAACTTGGTCATCTCGGTCCCGTCTGTCCCATTCCCCTGGCCCCCACCACTACTACTGTTACACAAACTTCCCCCATAACTACTGTTCATCAACAGCATTTCACCACAGTTATTTGTTGCGACGCAAATTTGAATTCTATTCTATTCTGTCCTCCATAGACACACACACGCTGATATTTCAGACTACTAATTATCACTCATCTTGATAGTAATTATAATGACTGTCTGATAATAGGTGACATAACAGTAACACTGTCTCTGACACTCCTCCACAACACCCCTCCTCCACAGCGTACCCTCTCCTACTGTAAAACCTTATCACTCGTAACCACATTGGCACTTCAACGGGACGACTGACGGGTTCACTGACGCGTTCACGTTGACAGGCAGCAGCTAACGGAGCAGTTTAAGGTCCTTCATGCTTAGAAGCGTGTGAACAATGCATCGGTGTCTGGGCGGTTCTTCCTTGTCTTGAATGCGGTTGAGATTCCTTTGTTTCCACAGCTTAGACGATGTGACTATCTTTATCCGGGCGTGTTTCTATTCGACAAGAATGCAGCATCAACTTCTGTTTAGTTTCTACGGTCTCTGGCCAGAACACCCAACGAGACTATAGTCTCGTAGAATCAGGGGCGTAGTCCACTCCAGACTTCCAAAGTTTTAATGATCCAATTTTACACACAAATACTTCTTAGAGACTATGACATTGAGAGAGGAGTCCGTTCCTGACGCTGGCTGCAACTGGCTGTGTTCCATATCAGTATTCCCCCCCCCCCTTCCCTCCCCACCATTAAAAAAATGATATATCAACCCAGTTCTGGCCCTGAGCTTGTATTGAAAAATGTCTATCCAGTCTCTTCCTTAATGTTGTATTGATTTGTTGAAACCAAGCAACACTCTAATACAAAGGAGCGGCTGTCGCTGGCTGCCGTCTCAGTTGCCATTTAAAAGCAGTCAATTCTACTTGATGTTAAGTGCCTCGCTGCGGTGTCTGTAGTGTTGTCGTCCGTTATGAGGTTCATTCAGCTGTCCTGCCTGCCTGGCCACAGATTCAGATTCCTCTGGTAGCTAGAGAAGAGGCGGAACAACCAAGAACGCGAGAGAAGGAACGAAGACCGACGACAAAACAAAGAGGACACAATAAAGACGGGGAAAGAGGGCTTTGTTCATCTTGAGAACGATACTCCCTGTTCGTCTGTTGGATAGGTGATGTTGCCGGTACTGTAACAGCCTGCTTCTCATTTAACTACTGTTTGAACAGGGGCTGAGATAGGAGAGGGGAGGAGGAGGGGAATCAGAGGTGTTTCTGATTTAAGTTACAGTAAAACTGTTCAGAACACACTAACCCTGGCAGGAACATCCCGTTTGTATAGCTTTACTGATTAACCAGTTGTTTGCTAGCCTCCTTGCCAACATCTGCTTTTTGTCTGCCCTTGTCACTCGGAATTTCAAGGATGTAGAATATTGACTGTGGCTTGGACGCCAATTTAATAGAGTTGTGGTTGGTTAGCTTTAAATGCTGGCCTCTGCAGTGCAGGGATGTTTTGCCTGTTCTTATTGTAGTCCCTCTCTGCTACACTTTGACTGCTTGTTTTTAGGTGCACAAAGACTTTAGGCCTTCCTCTGTCCACCTTAAACACCTGGGAGAAAAATAACTCGTTATTGACTTTTGACCATGAGCAAACAGTTACATGGAGTGTCCATGCTTTTATTATTGAGCAGTTGCTGTCATAAAAATGGACCGTGGTGTGACGCCAGCAGATGCTGGAAACCCTGACAAAAGCCCATAAGGGGGGGGGGGGGTGACCCTTGAAAGAGTCTACAGGGGATTGTGTTTGGGTGACCTCTCCTCTGTTGGGTGTGACACAGCTACTTGAGTCAGAAAAGCGTTTCAGAATCCTGAAATGGAAACTGTAGAGGGAGAAGGTGTGTGTGAGTTCTAGTGGTGTCTTTTTTAAATTTTCTTCCTGGATAACAAGTCACCATGAATAACAGGGTCCGCGGGGAGAGGAGCAGTGTGTGTGCAGGCAGCCAGCCATGAAATGACAGGATGATACCGAACAGCAGGCATGGCAAGGTCCTTCACTCATAGCACTGTACCGTTTGTCCTTTCTACTCTCGCTTTCTTTTCTCCTTCTCCCTCTTTTCTCTCATTTCTTTCTCCTTTCTTTTCTCCTTCTCCCTCTTTTCTCTCATTTCTTTCTCCTTTCTTTTCTCCTCCCTCTTTTCTCTCATTTCTTTCTCCTTTCTTTTCTCCTCCCTCTTTTCTCGTCATTTCTTTCTCCTTTCTTTTCTCCTTCTCCCTCTTTTCTCTCATTTCTTTCTCCTTTCTTTTCTCCTTCTCCCTCTTTTCTCTCATTTCTTTCTCCTTTCTTTTCTCCTTCTCCCTCTTTTCTCTCATTTCTTTCTCCTTTCTTTTCTCCTTCTCCCTCTTTTCTCTCATTTCTTTCTCCTTTCTTTTCTCCTTCTCCCTCTTTTCTCGTCATTTCTTTCTCCTTTCTTTTCTCCTTCTCCCTCTTTTCTCTCATTTCTTTCTCCTTTCTTTTCTCCTTCTCCCTCTTTTCTCGTCATTTCTTTCTCCTTTCTTTTCTCCTTTCTTCTCGCTATTTTCTCTCTCCCTCTCTCTCTTTCTCCTCACAGCTTTTTTCCATTCGACAGCTGATTTGGATGGACATGCCCATATAAGAACCTTTCCCATTGCCATTTAACAACTACCTTTCTGGAAAGTTTACCATGCTTGCAACCTATTCCATCTTTTAACGATGATTCATGATTTAGAGTTGAATTCACCCCTTATGGACCTTTGTAGAGAGGTTTGCTCCCTTTGCCAATACGACATACATTGAAGCGTTCCCTTCTTTCTTTCTGCCGTAGTTGTTTGGACTTCCTTCTCAGCAGGTGATGCTCTTTCATTGGCTCTCTTGGTCCATTTGCTAGAGACCTACCAAGATCTGTGACAGTAGTATTGTCTGTGTTGTGACCACTACACTAAAGGATGACAGGGTGCTGAAAACAGGACAAGACATGATTAAGTTTTCTCCTGTACTGTCCCAATCCCTCAATAGGGCCTATACCTTTACTGACTGTCTTTCCCCCTCTGTGTTCTGTCTCTCTCTCTCGCTCTCTCTCCCCCCAGATGTAGGCTCAGTGGAGGGTTTGGCGTACCACCGTGGCTGGGACACCCTCTATTGGACCAGCTACACCACCTCCACCATCACCCGACACACGGTCGACCAGAGCCGACCGCAGGCCTACGACCGCAACACCGTGGTCACCATGTCTGGAGACGACCACCCCAGGGCCTTTGTACTGGACGAGTGTCAAGAGTGAGTGGCAGCGATGTTCTTTTGTATTTTTTATTTAATTTTTTATGTAGAATTTGAAGGAGTGTGAATGACTTTTGAAAGCCCCTGACAACGACTACTAGATTTGAGTTGACGGATGAAATGTCAAACGTAGCTGTTTGGTGAGTTTTGTTAGTCTGTTACTGGAGCGTTTTATTCATCGACTTCAGTACTTTGTCTTTCTACCATATTGTCTGTTTGTTTTATGTAGCTGACCATTTTCCCAAGCTATTTTTAACTCGCCCTTTACTTCCTGTTGTCCTTGTCTTTACTAGTCTGATGTTCTGGACCAACTGGAACGAGCAGTCTCCCAGTATCATGCGAGCCAGTCTATCTGGTGCCAACGTGCTGGTGATCATCGGTAATGACATCCGCACCCCCAACGGCCTGGCCATAGACCACCGCGCACAGAAACTCTACTTCTCAGACGCCACGCTGGACAAGATCGAGCGCTGCGAGTACGACGGCAGCAACCGATACGTGAGTCACCCCTGTTACCTGAGTCACCCCTGTTACCTGAGTCACCCCTGTTACCTGAGTCACCCCTGTTACCTGAGTCACCCCTGTTACCTGAGTCACCCCTGTTACCTGAGTCACCCCTGTTACCTGAGTCACCCCTGTTACCTGAGTCACCCCTGTTACCTGAGTCACCCCTGTTACCTGAGTCACCCCTGTTACCTGTGTCACCCCTGTTACCTGTGACATCTTGGGACGGTGGTGACGCCAACCACTATGGACTCGCAAGGGTCCATAATTTGTTCTGAATCATTATCGAAATAAGATCTCTAATACTTTTGGTTGTTTGAAGACAAACCGCTTTTCTTACTATGTGACCCCCCCCCCCCCCCTATAGGTGGTGGTGAAGAATGAGCCGGTGCATCCGTTTGGCCTGGCGGTGTATGGAGACTACATCTTCTGGACTGACTGGGTCCGCAGGGCCGTGCTCAGGGCCGACAAGTTTGTGGGTAGAGACATGAGGTTGCTGAGAAATGACATCCCCCAGCAGCCAATGGGAATCATCGCTGTGGCCAACGACACCAACAGCTGTGAGTGATGCAACTCATGGGGAAGGTCAAAAAGGGGGCGGGTCATTTATGCTGACGAACTGCCAATTGAGTCCAACGTAGTCTAGATGGCTTCAAATTGGCACGCTTAATCATGTCCATGCCGATATTACACAGGGTTTCTGTAAAGTTTCAGTATTTAAAGGCTATGCAAGTACATTTCATTGATTTTGATTCTACCAGGCGAGTTCTCTCCCTGTCTGAACAACAACGGGGGCTGTCAGGACCTGTGTCTGCTCACCTCAGACGCGAGGGTCAACTGTAGTTGCCGTGGAGACCGCAGACTCCTGGAGGACAACTCCTGCTCCGGTGAGAAGGGGTGGGGGGGCCTGGGGACATTGTCAATCAATAGGTCCTCGTTAGGGGTCACGGTCTAGGATAGGATACACATGGTGCTGACGGTCTCCGTCTCTGCCTGTCCCTACTACCGTAGCTCTGAACACGTCGTGTGGCAGTGTGGACGACTTTGAGTGTGGCAACGGGGACTGCATCAACTACAGCCTGACCTGTGACGGCATGGCCCACTGCAAGGACAAGTCAGACGAGAAACAGTCGTACTGCGGTGAGTCTGTGTGCGTGCGTCTGTTTTTTTGGGGGATGTCAGTTTTAATTTCAAGAAATAGAATAGTTTAATAATATTGGTCATAGTAAGGCAGCTAGAGCATGTCTTCTGACGCCGGTCTTGCTCTCTGCAGCGAACCGGCTGTGTAAGAAAGGCTACAGGCGCTGTATCAATGGCCGCTGCATCGGCCACATATTCTGGTGTGACGGGACTGACGACTGCGGAGATCACTCCGACGAGCTGCCCTGCAACAGTAAGTTGTGTGTGTGTGTGTGGCTGTGTGTGCGTGTGCGTTACTATACCCGTTCTAATGTGTGTTCTCCAGTGACCCTGTGCAAAGCCGGAGAGTTCCAGTGTCGAGACGGAAGCTGCATCTCCAACACCAGCCGCTGTGACCAGGTGGTCAACTGTGAAGACGCCAGTGACGAGATGAACTGCTGTAAGTCTACAGGCTATCTTTTACATGTCCGATATCTGTACAGAAAGGTCATTTGAGCTCAGTAATGGCGTACCGCTGTTCAGTATGGATGCGTCTGAAATGCCTCACTATTTGCTGTGGCTGGTGCATCCGTTTTTAACGTAGCCCACATAGGGCTCATATGATTCTGATGAAAAGTATTGCCATTTCATCCCCACTCCGGGTTGGAGGTACAGACGCCGCTCCCAGGAGCCCCTCAACTCACCACCTAATGATTGTTCATTCGTGTATGACGTCTCTCCTCCCCAGTGCCAACTGACTGTTCCCGCTACTTCCGTCTGGGGGTGAAGGGGGCGACCTTTCAGAGCTGTGAGAGGACCACGCTGTGCTACTTGCCTTCCTGGCAGTGCGACGGGAACAACGACTGTGGAGACTTCTCGGACGAGAGGAACTGCCCGGGTAACGGACAGGCAGACAGATCTTACCTTTTCTTCTTTTACTGGGCCTATTGGGAAGTATATCATTCTGACAGGGCTTTAAATGCTCTGCGTTTTCTTTCAAACACTTTGAGCGTTTTCTTGAGCCTGTCCGGAGTGCCAAAATGGGCGTGGGTGGCACTTTTGGGACTACTCTATTGGTTACATTGTGCAGGAAATGAAGGATAGCTATTTGATCCCCCGGTATGACTCATTGCCAAACGTCTTTAGGATCTTCAAAGCGTTACAGTGTACTCTCCGTCTCTCTCCACCAGACAAGAAGAAGCTGAAGTGCCCGGTGAACTTCTTTGCGTGCCCCAGTGGTCGCTGTATCCCTATGAGCTGGACCTGTGACAAGGAGAATGACTGCGAGAACGGTGCTGACGAGACCCACTGTGGTCAGTCTCCTGCCCCGTTTTCCCTTAGCTGATGTAATACACAACTTTGTATTGCGCTGTTGTGCCACAAAGATCAAAACGGTGTGGTCTCCCTGCGTATTCAATAGATAAACACAACGAGCATGGGGTCAGAGTTGAATAATTCATTCAACATTGTCCTCATTTCAATATAAAAAAAATTAAAAATGGTGATAAATCTATTCTTGCACAAAGTAACCCAGATTAAATTCGGTAACATTTTCCCTCTGTCTTTGCAGATAAGTTCTGTACGTCCACCGAGTTTGAGTGTGGGAACCATCGCTGCATCTCCAACCACTGGGTGTGTGACGGCGCTGATGACTGTGGCGACAATAGTGACGAGGACAGCAGATGCAGTGAGTGGCTCAACCGACACCTACGATTTATGGGCCCAGATAACACCGAGTTTTCTACCGTTACCCTCTGCTGACATCGGCAGCAATTAGCAACACGATTCCCAAATCCTCCCAAACATATTTACACAGGAGGAGCCTGATTGGTTGGTTGATTGATTGATCCTTTTCATTTGTCGACCACTACTCTAAAGTTATCTAACCTGTTCACGTCTCCTGCGTTGCCATAGAAACCAAGACGTGCAGCCCAGAGGCGTTCCAGTGTCCCGGCACTCATGTGTGTGTCCCTCAACGCTGGAAGTGTGACGGGGACAAGGACTGTCTGGACGGGGCAGACGAGAGTGTCAAGGCTGGCTGCTGTGAGTTCGTAGCCTTCTTCAGTTTGCGCCGCTGTTCAGGCACCTTGGTTTGAAAGTGAGGTGGCGACAGCATTTCTTTTTCTCTGTTGTGAGTAGGAGAACCACAACACGTCCACAAATGTCCTAATAGTCCCCACAGTTGATCTGAACTGGACTTGGGTAGATAATATAGTATAGTACTCTGCCCCTATGCGTTGTACCCATCAAGGCTGGCTGCTTGGAGAACAATCTCTCAACACCTCCTCCACTCACTCCATAATAGTCACCACATCTTACCTGGGCGTTGGTAGTAGAACTAAGTAGAAAGTAGAACATTCCCCATTTAGCTGTGGTATTAATAGATGAATGGGAAGGCATCAGACTTCCATTCAGTCTGTTTAGGATTCATCTTAATGATAGGATCAGCGGAGACTTAAATGGCAACGAGTTGAAGACTGTTGTTAGACTGCTAAGGTTACGCGGCATTCGTGTCGTTCATTTTTTTGCAACACCCTCTGTTTGCTGACCCATTCTCTCTCGCTCTCCTCTCCCTCTCAGTGTACAACAACACCTGTGATGAGAATGAGTTCATGTGTCAGGACAGACAGTGCGTCCCCAAGCACTTTGTGTGTGACCATGACATCGACTGCTCTGACGGATCCGACGAGTCCCCACAGTGTGGTGAGTGTGTGACGCCGCATGAGCACAGAGGAGGAGACGCGGATGAAGGGATGCTGGCGGTTGTGATATGTGGATCTTTTTGTCCATTCCTTCTTCCCTTAACCACTGACCTGGCAGCACAGGATAAATGGAGGGTTTTCAATATATGGTTGTCATTTCCTTCATTATTACCAATAACTGAAAGGATAGGGACATAGCATGGAAGCCATTTTACCGTTATAGAGACACAGACAGTGTCTCAGTGCTGACATACCTACCTCTCTACCCGTGTAGAGTATCCTACGTGTGGGCCGGAGGAGTTCCGCTGTAACAACGGCCGCTGCCTCAACCAGAAGAGCTGGGAGTGTGATGGAGATTTTGACTGTCAGGACCGCTCTGATGAAGCTCCCAAGAACCCCCGGTGCACAGACTCAGGTCTAACGGACGCACTGCGTTCTATATCTGTACTGTAGAAATGTATAGTGTAACACTGCATTTGTGTCATTTTGTGGTTGCGTTAAGTAATTGCCTATGGCTTCTGCTGAAAAGGCCATAGCATCCCTCGCTGTAGGTTTTCTTTCGGTAGTGAATTTAAAAAGCCCCTGTCTGCTCGGACACATTTGTGGAAATATGTAACTTTTCGGGCGCCCCGACCAAATTCGCATAGAAATGTGAGTTTTAAAGATCTATCATTCTACTTGAAAGTAAGTCTAAGAAGTGGTAGATCTGTTCTATGTGCTCCATTTCTATGCTTCCCGTTCTTAAGTTTTGTTTTTGCGTCTTACTTTCGGTTTTGTACACCAGCTTCAAACAGCTGAAAATACAATATTTTTGATTATGGAAAATATATTTAAATCAATCAAATGTATTTATAAAGCCCTTCTTACATCAGCTGATGTCACAAAGTGTTGTACAGAAACCCAGCCTAAAACCCCAAGCATGGTGGCTAGGAAAAACTCCCTAGAAAGGCCGGAACCTAGGAAGAAACCTAGAGAGGAACCAGGCTATGAGGGGTGGCCAGTCCTCTTCTGGCTGTTTAGATGGTACAATGATTCTCTACACTATACTAGCTTATTTTATCACGTAAACTGAAATTAGGCAAACTATTAGTTTTAGCGATCAGGAAATGTTGGAGCGATATCTGCATAGTGCATCTTTAATGTTCTCTGTGGTCATTGCAGTAAAGCAATGTTGGAGCTTGTTAGCTCTTCAGTCTGCATAACCTAAACTGCAGTCTTTTGCACCGCCTACAGAGAGGAAGTGTAATGACTCTGCCTACATGTGTCGTAACGGGAAGTGTCTTAACGAGACGTTGCTGTGTGACCGTAACGACGACTGTGGTGACGGCTCTGACGAACTCAACTGCTTCATCAACGAGTGTCTCAACAGCAAGCAGAGTGGCTGCTCCCAGCTCTGTGAGGACCTCAAGATAGGCTTCAAGGTGTGTGTGTGTGTGTGTGTCTGCTTTTGTGCATGTTTCCAATATTTCTACCAGTGTAATACAACCTGGAAATTCTGCAGTATTATAAAATCTGTCCACCTCAGTCTCATCTCCCTCCTATTAGTGAACCATGTGAGTCTGCTGGTACAGCACTGACCTACTGTAGCTGCAAATGTGTTCCACTGTATTGACATGCTGTCTGTGTGTCCCCTGGGCCCTACAGTGCAGGTGTCACCCTGGGTTCCAGCTGAAGCGGGATGGGAAGACGTGTGTGGACATAGATGAGTGTACCACGTCCTACCCCTGTACCCAGCGCTGTATCAACACACACGGATCCTTCCACTGTCTCTGTGTGGAGGGCTTCCAGCTACGACCGGACAATCCTACTATCTGCAAGTCCACCTCCGGTAAGACCGACAGCAGGGACGACTTGGATTCTTCCAAAAAGAGAGGCTCTTTCGTTGTCCGTCGTCAAATGTTTCCAAATGTATTCCGTTGCGGCGTTGGAGGAGCGTGACCCATCTCTTAGTGTTGGGCGCATGTGCCTCTCTTTATGACAAGTTCAACCATGTACAGAGCCCTTTTCTGGTCCCCTGAACTCTTATCCTCTATCGGTCTCTCTCGCTACAGATGAGGAGCCCTTCCTGATCTTTGCCAACCGGTACTACCTGAGGAAACTGGACCTGAATGGCACCAACTACACTCTGATTAAACAGGTGAGACAGCAAGCACTGTGGGATCAGTGTGCCATTTAACCAGGTGTCAGTTTATATGACTTTATTATCAGCGATCGTGATCATCTAAACCGATTGTAGGCTATATCCTGTATGTGTGTGTGTCGTGTTTTTTGTGCATGTCCGTGCGTGCTTTCGAGTGTGTATGCTTGGGGGGAGTGTGGCTTTTTATTTTATTTCCTTTTTGGAATGTTTGGATCCATTGCAAATGAAATATAATTCACGGATTCTAAATGTGTGTGTGTAATAATAGAATTTGCGGGTCCAGCTAATCTGTTTTCTAATGTGTGTGTGTGCCAGGGCCTGAACAACGCGGTGGCTCTGGACTTCCACTATGCAGAGCAGATGCTATACTGGACCGACGTGACCACTCAGGGCTCCATGATACGACGCATGAACATCAACGGCAGCAACATCGAGGTCCGTATGGGAGTTGTCCGGTCTGTCACTCTCATTGAGTCTGTGGACAGCTGGCTAGTCCTTGACTCTGATTGAACCATTGATCTGTTGGTGACTCTGATTGGTCAGTTGGCCTGTCTGTGGCTCTCTGATTGGACAACCGACCTGTTAGTGGCTTTCAGATTGGATATGTCTCAAGTCTGTTGTTCTCATTGGACAGTAGGCTAGTTTATTTCTCTCTTATTGAACTGCAGGCCTTTTTGTGGCTCTGAATGGACAGTTGGCCCATATATGACTTCCTGGTTAGTTAGTTGGCCAGTATCTGACTCTCTGATTGGCTCTTGTGCAGGTGCTGCACCGTACCTCCCTCAGTAACCCAGACGGATTGGCTGTAGACTGGGTCGGAGGAAACCTGTACTGGTGTGATAAGGGGCGGGACACCATCGAGGTGTCCAAGCTAGGAGGAGCCTTCCGGTCGGTCCTGGTGAACACCGGCCTGAGGGAACCACGCGCTGTGGCTTTGGATGTACGCAACGGGTGAGAGGGACAGCCCAGAGTACAATACACACAGAACATGAGGCTAGAAAGTCCTGTATGGTCTGAGACTGAAGCGTTGTCACATACTCAGCCTCTGTACGAATTAATAGTGAAAT
Organism: Salmo salar; assembly: GCF_965601325.2. NCBI lineage: Eukaryota > Metazoa > Chordata > Actinopteri > Salmoniformes > Salmonidae > Salmo > Salmo salar. Next base: position 43,703,343 of record NC_138303.1, read on the forward strand.
GCAATGGAACGCTGAGGACTTTTAGGCTACAAGTAGTACCCAGAGTTTTCCTGGTCAGGCCAGAAGTCCTGTCCGGCTCCAAGGTCCATGTCTACAAGACGGTCTTTTTCTCTAATAATGGTTCTGATGGTGTAATGTGATACTGTCCCGTCTTGTTCCTCAGGTACCTGTACTGGTCAGACTGGGGCGACAACCCCCACATAGGGCGGATTGGGATGGACAGCTCCAACCGAAGTGTGATCGTAGAGGACAAGATCACCTGGCCCAATGGTCTTACGTTAGACTTCATCAACGACCGCATCTACTGGGCCGATGCCAGAGAGGACTACATTGAGTTTGCCAGCCTGGATGGGACCAACAGACACACGGGTAATGCATATTGACACACAGTAGCCTACGCGCGCACACACACCCACACACAGATGTGCAGATGCTCACGCACGCGCGCACACGCAATTGTATGAGAGCCACGGTCCAGCGCACTGTTCACAGTGGTGCCGTTTAGAGCCCTGGGCCCATTGGGGGGAGGAATGAGAGAGAGAGAGACAGAGAGAGGGGACTATTGTTCTGTCAGACTACTGATGAGGCTGTTATCTGCATGAGGTCTGAAAACCCCAAGCCTCGTTACCAGACAAAGGACAATACTTTATATTGTCAGCCAACCCTGCAGAAGAATGCAGGGATGCGGAGGAAGTTCCTGATGATTTGAATTCCTCACATTCACAAACCTCAGTTTGAAACTAGGGCACGTTGCACATAAAGCGTGGGTTTGAGAGGATTTACCTTCCCGGCCGTATCCTCTTGGTCGTGGCGGAGGTTTCATAGTGGAGTTGGGATATGTGTCGGCTGTATGTGTGTTCTGTGGGCCATGGTTCCTATTGCCTGATGGAAAGAGATGTTCTATAGTCAGCAGTGGAGCCATGGGTAGCCCACCCGTGGGTCATTAACCTTTGCGCACACAAACTGCCTTTCTAATGGGGACACAGGCTGTTTGAGTTCAGATAAGGGAGGGAGCTGGTCAAAGGCCGCTCCGTGTAGATCCACCAGCATCTCCTCTCAGCTCCAATATCATAGAACGAAACTCCCTCAGGACTTGTCCAGGTGGCAGGAGACTCGAATACCGTTTGTACCACAACACTGATTTAGAATATCAATTAACCAATGATGAGACGCCACCATCCTAAATCTAACGTGTGCTGTTTCAAATCCAGGGTGTGTGTGTGTGTGTGTGTGTGTGTGTCCTGTGCTTTTACAGCAGAGGACAGTCAGGTAGCTAATGGTGTGTTTCCATAACAACATGGAGCAAACAGAATGAGTGCATTGATGAGGAACATTCGTAAGCACATAGTCATGACCGTAACCGTGAGAAGTATGCAAGCCCCAGCCAAGCCTGGCTCCTATTGCTTAACCCATAGACAGTAGTGAGTTGGTATCGTGAATGGCTGCTGCCCCATCACCACTTCTCCTTGTGTTAGTCGTTGGGTATTGTGACTATATACATTTGACTGACAACTTTGTGATGTAATTGATGTCCCCCAGTGTTTGGACTAGGAAAAACTCTTGGACCCAGGTTTTAGCCGATAGAGATTTTCCTGGTCAGGTCATGTGGTGGCCAGGTAAAACTCAGGGCCCTGTGTGTAATATGATACTAATGATATCACTGCTCTATGGCTGTGTGTTTGTGTCCACAGTGCTTACCCAGGACATCCCCCACATCTTCGCCATGACCCTGTTTGAGGAGTACATCTACTGGACCGACTGGGAGACCAAGTCCATCAACAGGTGTCACAAGACCCTGGGTATCAACAAGACCACCCTGATCACTACCCTCCACCGGCCCATGGACATCCACATCTACCACCCTTACCGCCAGCCTGAGGGTAAGAGATAAACATGTACAAATATATACACACACACACACGGTAGTTCCGGTTAAGAGTTCCCTTCATCCCCTTTGCTTCCAGTGTTTAACCACCCGTGCCAGACAGACAACGGCGGCTGTAGTAACCTGTGTCTGCTGAGCCCTGGCGGGGGCTACAAGTGTGCCTGTCCCACCAACTTCTACCTGGCCAACGATGGACGCACCTGCATGTCCAACTGCACTGCCAGCCAGGTGAGGGACTGCGGAATGATATGACTATTGAGGGGCCAGACAGCTAGGGGGCAGCAGAGCCTCTTGTGGAATGAGGGGATATTACATTGCTGTTTTATTATGCTTTGTAATTAAGCGTCATTATCTACACAGTACAGTGTGTCATCACCTTAAATTCAGCCTCTTACCTGGGCGTTGGTAGTAGAACTAAGTAGAAAGTAGAACATTCCCCATTTAGCTGTGGTATTAATAGATGAATGGGAAGGCATCAGACTTCCATTCAGTCTGTTTAGGATTCATCTTAATGATAGGATCAGCGGAGACTTAAATGGCAACGAGTTGAAGACTGTTGTTAGACTGCTAAGGTTACGCGGCATTCGTGTCGTTCATTTTTTTGCAACACCCTCTGTTTGCTGACCCATTCTCTCTCTTTCTCTCCTCTCTCCTCTTCCCCTCGTCCAGTTTGTGTGTAAGAACGACAAGTGCATCCCCTTCTGGTGGAAGTGTGACACGGAGGACGACTGTGGGGATCGCTCGGACGAGCCTGCAGAATGCCGTGAGTGTGCCACTTTTTCATACAAAGCGACTTAGTGAAGTGATTGCCTATATTTCTTGTGTGTGTGTGTGGTCCCTGTGGGAATTGAACCCACGACCTTGGCAAAGCCAGCTCTACATAAAATGGGTGAATGAGCAGTATGTGGACGTACATAGCAGAGGGTCATTGATACTTCTACTGGGCTCTGAGATTGTGGAGGATGAGAGGTAGGTGGTAGTAGAGGAAGAGCGTTGGTAAAACCTGCTATGGGCCTGTTTCACACTCTAAAACCACCTCAATCTCAATGTGTGTCCGTCTGTGTCATCCATTTCTCCTTATAGCTGAGTTCAAGTGCAGGCCAGGCCAGTTCCAGTGTGGGACAGGCATCTGCACCAACCCAGCCTACATCTGTGACGGGGACAATGACTGCCAGGACAATTCGGACGAGGCCAACTGCGGTACAGCCTCGTTCATGCCTTCACTCACTCCCTCCCTCAATCTTTCTCGCCCACTCTCTCTTGCTCACTCTCCCGCTCTTTGTTTCTCTTCTCATCTCTGACATGTCTTCCTCTCTGCGTGTGTGATTTTGTTCCCCAGATATCCACGTGTGTCTGCCCAGTCAGTTCAAGTGCTCCCACCCCAGCCGCTGTATCCCGGGAATCTTCCGCTGTAACGGACAGGACAACTGTGGCGAAGGCGAGGACGAGAAGGACTGCCGTGAGTCCACACGTCCCATCCCCCCATCTACACGCTTTGTTACATGTGTTTATATGCACGTTATATACATCATGTACATATGTTTTGTGTTTTATTGGGGTAATACTGCTGGCCTTGCACCAGGTCTCTCTTGTAAACCTGATTGCATTTCAGTGAGACTAACCTGTTCAATAATAAATAAACTTGTTGTTGTGAGTTGCTTCCTGTCAGTAACAGTTGTCTGTTCCCTCTCCCTCTAGCCGAGGTCACGTGTGCGCCCACCCAGTTCCAGTGTGCCATCACCAAGCGCTGTATCCCTCGCGTCTGGGTGTGTGACCGTGACAATGACTGTGTGGACGGATCGGACGAACCAGCCAACTGCAGTGAGACCCCACCCCTCTGTTTCAGAAGACTATTCTAGACTAATGACAGACGTACAAGTCCAGTTCAGCATCCATGTTGAAGAAGAATACAAGTTTCTGCTTACGGGTTCTGGCTAACCTACCGAACTAGTCACTTACAAATGCACTAGGTCTTACAGACCTCGTAACATCCTCCCATCACCTTTCACTTTACTCAGTCTATCTGGCCTGTTACAAGCCTCAATTTCTCCCCCTCTTCCCCCCCCCCCCCCTCCCCTCCCCCTCCAGCCCAGATGACATGTGGCGTGGATGAGTTTCGCTGTAAGGACTCTGGACGCTGCATCCCGGCCCGGTGGAAGTGTGACGGAGAAAATGACTGTGGAGACTCATCTGACGAACCCAAAGAGGAATGTGGTGGGTGTTCTGTTCTGTCGCCTAGGGAACAGAGAGACGGCTCAACCAGCAGCTTCAAAACGCCGCTCCTCATTACGATGGAGTTTTGGTTATGATCTGGGACCGCATCCATGATTGGTCGTCAGCATTGCCAATGACCTCTCTCGTGTCGAAGGTTCGATTGTGACGCCGATACCCTGGGTGTAGCGTTGTTTCGCAGCAGATCTTTCTGTTTTGGTAGTGATCTGCTGTGTGACCGGTTTACGGCGTGGACCTCCTGTACTGCATGTACTCTGTATGTTACGGCGCTGACGGTGTGTGTCTCTGTGTAGATGAGAGGACGTGTGAGCCGTACCAGTTCAGGTGTAAGAACAACCGCTGTGTCCCGGGCCGCTGGCAGTGTGACTACGACAATGACTGCGGGGACAACTCGGACGAGGACAAGTGCGGTAAGGTCTCTCTCTGTCATCCCTGTTAGTGCACACTATCCTCGTTCACTCGTGTCACCAGTACAGTGTCACTGCGTTGTTCCATTGCATTTTTATAATGTTCATGGTTTGTGCTCCTCTAGGGATTACACGTTGGGCATTGGTGGCTTGCTCCGTATGACTGGCCCAAAACACAGTTTCAATTGTTTGATTCTCGCGTTTCTTTGTCCGTGTCTTCTTGCGGGTCTGTCTCGTAGCTAAAACATAACCTTACCTGCAAAGTTGCCATTCATTCAGGCATCTCTAATGCATCTCACCTCGTCTAATGTCTATGTTTCATTTCACACCGACTGGCCTGTTGGCTTGAGCCAGAGGTAGGCCTCCACTTTTATCCATCCCCATCTCCTCCAACCCTAATGTCACTCCGCTCCTCCTCTCCCATTGCACCCCATTCAATCCCACCTCGCTCGTTTGTATGTCTGACGCTGCCCATTTGAACTCCAGTCCCCACTTGATGTCTCCTCAAACAGTGAGAGGTCAAAGGTAGCGCTCCAAAGGATAGTTTCTACTGTTATGTGAAGTATTGGTATTTCCTACCTGGCCACCTGAGGCCATTGTACCCCACAAAGCTTTTGCCTTTTTTTCGAAGACGCTTAAGTCCGTTTAAGCGGGGGGAGCACACCGCTCCCCCCCCCCCCCCCCCCCTATTGAATCTCTGGAGCTCTCCTTTGACCGTCATTGTTTGGCCTCCATCTGAGTGTCCATGAGTAGTTGTGTGTTGAGCATGCTCTCCCCTGTGAGTTTGGAAGACAAAGCTTTGGAAGCCGTTTTCCAGCGAAGCTGTACGGTCCTCACGCCCGACATGCGTCGCTGTGTGTCTTTACAGTGCCGCGGCCGTGCTCCGAGAGTGAGTTTGCCTGTACCAACGGACGATGTATCGCCGGGAGGTGGAAGTGTGATGGAGACCATGACTGTGCTGACGGATCTGATGAGGTAACGCGCCTGACTCCATCATAGCAACAGCGCTGGGTCAGATACTTGTGTAATAGATAACACTACTGACTCGTGCTGTTCTAACAACCCTGTCCTCGGACATCCACTGTAATGGTTGTGCGTTTGATGTTGATGATGTGTGAGGGTTTCACGCGTCGTTTGAGAGTGAGGGACTTATTGTGTGTGTTCCTCAGGACGGCTGTGAGCTGAGGTGTGACAGTGACCAGTTCCAGTGTAAGAACGGCCACTGCATCCCCAACCGCTGGCGCTGTGACGCAGACGCTGACTGTTTGGACGGCAGCGATGAGGAGAAGTGTCACATTGCTCGTGAGTGTGTGTGTGTGTCCCTGTGTGCGTCACTCAGGCTCCCGTTTGACATGGCCACAGTGCTAAAAGAGAGGGGTCATCTTGAGATTTGAACTTTTTCCTAATTGAGATGGATTCTGGAACCTGTGGTAGGATTTCTAGGATCCGGGTTGGTAATAGACAACCTATGTTTGTTTCTTCCCTTCTCCATGTCTCAGCTAAACACTGCCCCCTGGATGACTTCCAGTGTAACAACACGCTGTGTAAGCCTCTGGCCTGGAAGTGTGACGGCGAGGACGACTGTGGAGACAACTCGGACGAGAATCCTGACGAGTGCAGTGAGTAGTGACCTCGCATCCTGTGACATCATATCCTGTCTACTAGTACCCTTTTCACACTACAGAGCTAAGCTCAGTTGTACTGTGTTGGCCTGGTTACTCAGCCACCAGAAGCTGAAATCGGGATAGAATGTGGACCGTGTGATAAGGAAACATCAGAGCCGACAGTTCTGGTTGTCGCGATGGTGTGATAAGGTAATGGATCCTAAAGCCTGTTCTAACTCCTTGTCTCCTAACCCCTCTTTCTCCTCCCCTCAGGGAGGTTCCAGTGCCCCCCCACCAGGACTTTCCGCTGCCAGAACGACCGTGTGTGTCTGCAGGTCTCCAAACAGTGCGATGGCGTTGACAACTGTGGGGACAACTCTGATGAGCTCAACTGCCGTGAGTTTACTGTGCTGCTGGCCTTTTGCACGTAGACCAACACAAGGCTATCTGGCGCCCTCCTTGATGATCTGTTGTTCCCTGTGGACAGGTTTGATCTGTCCACCCTAGCATACATTTAACAGAGTGCATATCGAATACGTCGCCTCGTTGTTTCATATAAAGTTGCATGCTAGGGGATTAGGGTCATTGTGTTCATTCAATTCAATTGACGTATTTATCCCCTTGTGTTTTCTCAGAGCCCCCTCCAGCCGAGCCCAGCTGTGAGAAGGACGAGTTCCTGTGTGCCAACGGGAGGTGCATCAGCTCCAGCCTGCGTTGTAACTTCTTCAACGACTGTGAGGACTACGGTTCAGACGAGATCCACTGCAAGACAGGTGCCCCAAGTCACGACTGGCTGACACATCGACGTGACTACTCGCCTATACAGTCGGCATGTTAGAAAAGACTGTTTGTTTCGCACAGCGTTCGGCTAACCTTCCGTTGCGGATCCTTCATGTTATTTTCCCCTCTGACCCCGCAGACACCAAGCTGAACGACTGCAGGAGTAACAGGACTCTGTGTGGGGACGGGGACGAGGCACACTGTGTCACCAACGGGACAGACTCCTTCTGCTCCTGCAAACCAGGCTTCAGGAAGACTGGCCACAACACCTGTGGAGGTACGCTACACCCACCTGAATGTACACTCGCTCACCAGGAGCTCGATCCGCGTTATTAACCCTCCCCTGCCTGTCCCCTCTCAGATAAGAACGAGTGTAAGCAGTTTGGGGTGTGCTCCCACATGTGCAACAACACCAAGGGATCCTACAAGTGCAGCTGCCACAAATACTTCTCCAGGATCAACGACACCTGCAAGGCTGACAGTAAGTAGTGCACTTTTACTCTTCAAACCCCTAGATTAGTCGAAATAGTATATTCTTTCATTGATATTTTCATGGATTCTGTGTGTCCAAGTTCTCACTTCTCCCTCCCACCCTGTCCCTACTTCTCTCTCTCGCCCCCCCCTCCCTCCTCTCTCTCTCCAGACCTGAACAGTAGCAGACAGGTGCTCTACATCGCCGATGACAACGAGATCCGCAGCCTGGACCCTGCCATGCCCAACTGGCGTTACGAGCAGACCTTCCAGGGCGATGCCAACGTGCGCATCGACGCCATGGACCTGCACGTCAAGACCAACCGCATCTACTGGACCAACTGGCACACGGGCAGGATCTCCTCCTACGAGCTTCCTTCATCGTCCTCCTCCTCGTCTGGTCCATCGTCCAATACAAACCGCAACCGTCGCCAGAGTGAGGGAAGTGTTACCACCCTGGAGGTGAGGCCCGACGCGAGCAGGAATGAATTCACACACACAAACATGGGCACGATCATAACTTCCTATGTGTGATTCCAATATTAGTGGACTGCGGTCTAGTGCAAAGGATGTCTCATAGCTCAGGAAGATCTGTTGTTTTCCGTTCACAACATACTGTGATGTACGGTACCTAAAACACCCATATCTTATCTCCCCCCCCCCCCCCCCGACTAGATTGTAGGGCATCTGGAAATGCCTCGAGGTATAGCAGTGGACTGGGTGGCTGGTAATCTGTACTGGACTGACTCTGGCAGGGATGTGATCGAGGTGGCCCAGATATCAGGCCAACACCGCAAGACCCTGATCTCAGGCATGATAGACGAGCCTTACGCCATCGTAGTGGACCCGCAGAGAGGGTGAGCGATGATTACCCTTTACCGCTACGGAGCCAAACCCAGCCGAGCCCACCTGTACTAGGTCGACCTGGTTATTTACCACAGCTGCTGCAACTGTGCTGGAATGCCAATAAAATATATCAATATATGTAAAATATTCCATTTTGTATTTCCTGCTGAGCTGTTTGGACTGCGTTTCTCTGTCCCCTCCAGAACCATGTATTGGGCCGACTGGGGAAACCACCCTAAGATTGAGACGGCAGCCATGGACGGAACCTTGAGACAGACCCTGGTCCATGAGAACATCCAGTGGCCCACAGGTCTGTATAGCGTTAGCGTTGTAACCTAGCATTAGTACCTAACGTTATGCATTGTGGTATGCTTAACCTAGCGTTAGCGTAGCGTTCTTCATAATGTCATGACTAGCATTATAGCCTCTTCTGGTCTCTGTGTTGACTCTCCTCTGCTTGTCCTCCTCCCTCCAGGTCTGGCGGTGGACTACTTCAACGAGCGTCTCTACTGGGCGGACGCTAAGCTCTCGGTCATCGGCAGCGTGCATCTCAACGGCTCCGACCCCGTCATTGCCGTCACCGGACTCAAAAACAGTTCAGTTCCCCTTCATACTGATTCATACGGGTTCAGTGCTACATAGTGTATTTATAGGGATGAATTCTGTATGAAAGTTTCCTCTCGTTTCCACAGATGGACATTGTACCAAAAAGTCTGACATTGCTAACCGTGAGCAGGTTATTGATCTCGCCAGCAGGTGTCGCTGGTTTACAGAGTCGTGCCTTCACTTCTCACAACGACATAGAGTTTGAGCAGCATGGATAACAAAAAACTCTCTCTCTCTCTCTCTCCCTCTCTCCTTACCTCCCCAGACCTGCTCCATCCGTTCAGCATTGACATCTTTGAGGACTACATATATGGCGTCACCTACATT
>NC_138303.1:43715000-43840000 GCF_965601325.2 Salmo salar
TCAGTTTTGTCTCACCAGGGGTGATGGTCGGATTCACGTTTATCGTCGAAGGAATGAACGTTACACCGAGGCCTGTACTCTGGAGCGGGATCGATTTGGAGGTGGAGGGTCCGTCATGGTTTGGGGCGGTGTGTCACAGCATCATCGGACTGAGCTTGTCATTGCAGGCAATCTCAACGCTGTGCGTTACAGGGAAGACATCCTCCTCCCTCAAGTGGTACCCTTCCTGCAGGCTCATCCTGACATGACCCTCCAGCATGACATTACCACCAGCCATACTGTTCGTTCTGTGCGTGATTTCCTGCAAGAAAGGAATGTCAGTGTTCTGCCATGGCCAGCGAAGAGCCCGGATCTCAATCCCATTGAGCATGTCTGGGACCTGTTGGATCGGAGGGTGAGGGCTAGGGCCATTCCCCACAGAAATGTCCTGGAACTTGCAGGTGCCTTGGTGGAAGAGTGGGGTATAATCTCCCAGCAAGAATTGGCAAATCTGGTGCCAGGAGGAGATGCACTGCATTACTTAATGCAGCTGGTGGCCACACCAGATACTGACTGTTACTTTTGATTTTGACCCCCCCCCCCTTTTGTTCAGAGACACATTATTCCATTTCTGCTAGACACATGTCTGTGGAACTTGTTCAGTTTATGTCTCAGTTGTTGAATCTTGTTATGTTCATACAAATATTTCCACATGATAAGTTTGCTGAAAATGAACGCAGTTGACAGTGAGAGGACGTTTATTTTTTTGTGCGGAGTTTATTTAGCCTACATTATATTTTTGTTCTCGTTTAGCGTGACCCTTTTTGTTTCCAGTGTAACGTCCACACCCGTCTTTCTTAACCTTTTGACCTTGTCCTTCTCTCTTCCAGGGGCCCCTACATGTCGCTGTCTGAAGGGCTTCACGGGGCCCCAGTGTAACCTGCACACCTGTCAGGACTACTGTCACAATGGAGGCAACTGCACCGTATCCCAGGGCAACCAGCCCATCTGCCACTGTCTGCTTGAGTACCTGGGAGACCAGTGTCAATACAGTGAGTGTATAATCTAGAATAATCTAAAATGGGTTAGTAAAAAGGTTAATTTACCCAACCATGTGCACCACTTCCAAGTCAAGTGGATGTAGAGCTTTTCAGCTTTGTATCAGCCTGGTATAACAGTGTAACCAAAGTTATAGTTCCTGGGTTTTCATCTGGTTCTGTCATTCGTCTGATTTTTAATTCTTTATTTTGAAGCAATTCAGCAATAACCGGTCTTCAATCCACTTCTTAATGCAATGCTTAGTCCCTAATCAGAAATGGCTCTGAAGGAGAGCATTCACTGTGTGACTGTAAGCTTCTCACCCCCCCAGGTAAATGTGAGGATTACTGTAAGAATGAGGGGATGTGTCTGCAGACGGCCAATGCCACCAAGCTGTGTCGCTGTCCCCCTCAGTTCCACGGACAGCTATGTGAGCTGGACAAGTGCCAGTACTGCGGACCCAACGGCAAGTGTCTGCCCAAAACCTCAGGAGAGGTCATGTGCCGGTAGGAGTGCACGCTGCGTACACACGCGCGCACACACACACACTGTTCAGTCCGTTCACGCTCACAGATGCGCACACACACACCTACACACACATTCTGCTCAGTCCCAGTTTGTTTTATTTTAATATTAGAGTTTTCCTAAATAAATAAAAAATGTCTAGTGTTTGTTGACTCTCTCTCTCTCTCCTTGTCTCTGTGTACCTGTCTCTGTCCAGCTGTCCTAACGGTCAAACCAATCACAGCTGCTACACCTGTCTAGATTTCTGCACCAATGGACTCTGCTCTATCGAACCACGCACACTACTGCCCCAGTGCAAGTAAGAGGCCGATCCCGATCACACACACACACGTATTTAGGCGTCTCTGTAACCTGTGTGACGTGTATTTAGGCGTCTCTCTGTAACCTGTGTGACGTGTATTTAGGCGTCTCTCTGTAACCTGTGTGACGTGTATTTAGGCGTCTCTGTAACCTGTGTGACGTGTATTTAGGCGTCTCTCTGTAACCTGTGTGACGTGTATTTAGGCGTCTCTCTGTAACCTGTGTGACGTGTATTTAGGCGTCTCTCTGTAACCTGTGTGACGTGTATTTAGGCGTCTCTCTGTAACCTGTGTGACGTGTATTTAGGCGTCTCTCTGTAACCTGTGTGACGTGTATTTAGGCGTCTCTCTGTAACCTGTGTGACGTGTATTTAGGCGTCTCTCTGTAACCTGTGTGACGTGTATTTAGGCGTCTCTCTGTAACCTGTGTAACCTGTATTTAGGCGTCTCTCTGTAACCTGTGTGACGTGTATTTAGGCGTCTCTCTGTAACCTGTGTGACGTGTATTTAGGCGTCTCTCTGTAACCTGTGTGACGTGTATTTAGGCGTCTCTCTGTAACCTGTGTGACGTGTATTTAGGCGTCTCTCTGTAACCTGTGTGACGTGTATTAGGGCGTCTCTCTGTAACCTGTGTGACGTGTATTTAGGCATCTCTCTAACCTGTGTGACGTGTATTTAGGCGTCTCTCTGTAACCTGTGTGACGTGTATTTAGGCGTCTCTCTGTAACCTGTGTGACGTGTATTTAGGCGTCTCTCTGTAACCTGTGTGACGTGTATTTAGGCGTCTCTCTGTGACCTGTGTGACGTGTATTTAGGCGTCTCTCTGTGACCTGTGTGACGTGTATTTAGGCGTCTCTCTGTGACCTGTGTGACGTGTATTTAGGCGTCTCTCTGTGACCTGTGTGACGTGTATTTAGGCGTCTCTCTGTGACCTGTGTGACGTGTATTTAGGCGTCTCTCTGTGACCTGTGTGACGTGTATTTAGGCGTCTCTCTGTGACCTGTGTGACGTGTATTTAGGCGTCTCTCTGTGACCTGTGTGACGTGTATTTAGGGCGTCTCTCTGTGACCTGTGTGACGTGTATTTAGGGCGTCTCTCTGTGACCTGTGTGACGTGTATTTAGGCGTCTCTCTGTGACCTGTGTGACGTGTATTTAGGGCGTCTCTCTGTGACCTGTGTGACGTGTATTTAGGGCGTCTCTCTGTGACCTGTGTGACGTGTATTTAGGCGTCTCTCTGTGACCTGTGTGACGTGTATTTAGGCGTCTCTCTGTGACCTGTGTGACGTGTATTTAGGCGTCTCTCTGTGACCTGTGTGACGTGTATTTAGGCGTCTCTCTGTGACCTGTGTGACGTGTATTTAGGCGTCTCTCTGTGACCTGTGTGACGTGTATTTAGGCGTCTCTCTGTGACCTGTGTGACGTGTATTTAGGCGTCTCTCTGTGACCTGTGTGACGTGTATTTAGGCGTCTCTCTGTAACCTGTGTGACGTGTATTTAGGCGTCTCTCTGTAACCTGTGTGACGTGTATTTAGGCGTCTCTCTGTAACCTGTGTGACGTGTATTTAGGCGTCTCTCTGTAACCTGTGTGACGTGTATTTAGGCGTCTCTCTGTAACCTGTGTGACGTGTATTTAGGCGTCTCTCTGTAACCTGTGTGACGTGTATTAGGGCGTCTCTCTGTAACCTGTGTGACGTGTATTAGGGCGTCTCTCTAACCTGTGTGACGTGTATTTAGGCGTCTCTCTGTAACCTGTGTGACGTGTATTTAGGCGTCTCTCTGTGACCTGTGTGACGTGTATTTAGGCGTCTCTCTGTGACCTGTGTGACGTGTATTTAGGTGTCTCTCTGTGACCTGTGTGACGTGTATTTAGGCGTCTCTCTGTGACCTGTGTGACGTGTATTTAGGCGTCTCTCTGTGACCTGTGTGACGTGTATTTAGGCGTCTCTCTGTGACCTGTGTGACGTGTATTTAGGGCGTCTCTCTGTGACCTGTGTGACGTGTATTTAGGGCGTCTCTCTGTGACCTGTGTGACGTGTATTTAGGGCGTCTCTCTGTGACCTGTGTGACGTGTATTTAGGGCGTCTCTCTGTGACCTGTGTGACGTGTATTTAGGGCGTCTCTCTGTGACCTGTGTGACGTGTATTTAGGCGTCTCTCTGTGACCTGTGTGACGTGTATTTAGGCGTCTCTCTGTGACCTGTGTGACGTGTATTTAGGCGTCTCTCTGTGACCTGTGTGACGTGTATTTAGGCGTCACTCTAACCTGTGTGACGTGTATTTAGGCGTCTCTCTGTAACCTGTGTGACGTGTATTTAGGCGTCTCTCTGTAACCTGTGTGACGTGTATTTAGGCGTCTCTCTGTAACCTGTGTGACGTGTATTTAGGCGTCTCTCTGTAACCTGTGTGACGTGTATTTATTTAGGTGTCCTATAGAATGGAGTGGGTATCGATGTGAAGTCATTGCCTCGCCGGTGGATTCTCCTGTCTCCAGTGGAAGTACGTTACTTTAGTCTCTCTAGTGTCAGTGAAACACATGTTATAACTACAGGCATGATTCTAACACAATACATGTTATAACCTGTCCGTCTCATTGGCCAACGGGTTGCATATACTCTGTTCTCATTGGTGTCCGTGTTGCTCTCTCTGCAGGTTCTGCCTCCATAGTCATCCCAGTGCTGCTGCTGTTGTTACTGGTGCTGCTGGTCGTCGGCGCCATCTTGTGGTACAAGAGGAGAATGCGTGGGTGAGTAGTGTAGATCAGGTGTTCCCAAACTCTTTCACTCAGGCCCCCCTTCCAGCATTGGGGGAACATCCCGCGCTCCACGTCTATTTCTATGGGCACAAGCACTGTTCACGACACAAACTGTTCAAAAACACAAACTGTTCACGACACAAACTGTTCAAAAACACAAACTGTTCAAAAACACAAACTGTTCACCACGACACAAACTGTTCACCACGACACAAACTGTTCACCACGACACAAACTGTTCACCACGACACAAACTGTTCACCACGACACAAACTGTTCACCACGACACAAACTGTTCACCACGACACAAACTGTTCACGACCCTTTTGTTGGCCGATACTTTTTTGTTTGTTGTTGCAGGTTTTAAAGCATATTTCCTGCAATTGTACACATTTTGTCATGAGGTGCAGAGAAAATATAGTGTTTTTTAAGCAAATGTTCTAGCAATTCTGTACATTTTTCCATTTCTAATGTGTATGCTTGTGGTATTTGAGTGACTCAAATATTACAACAAAATCTATGGGCTAAAGAAACCTAGCTTAATAAACGTTAGCTGGGATGGGCTAGTTGATCTGCACATTTCTGACAAGTTATAAATAGCTCTCTAAGGTCTGCAATGACTGACATGACAAGAGGATTCTACCAGTACGTTCTACTAACTGAGTCGTCGTCGTCCCCCATTTTTTTTGGGGGGGGGGTGACTACAGAAGTAGACAACCATTGTGTTGAGACTGGGTGTGAGGGCTCCCACTCATTTGGACAAACTCGAATCTCTTTTCCACCTTTCATCTGTACCTCCCACCATCACGCTCCCTCTTTATCTCTCTCTTCTCGCTCTCTTCTCTCTCTTTCTAGGTCTGTATGGCCGGGCAAACGCTCCCGACGTTCTCGGTAACTTAATAGGGTCATGTCTGTCACCTGTCTCGCCCCCCCCCCCCTCCAGATCCTCCCCCTTCTCCATCTCCCCAATGCCTCATCTAAGCCACCATCTTGTCTGTCGGCCCAGTGACAGTCCTCCATTTTGCTCGTCTCGCTGTAGTAGTCGGTCTGTCTGTCCCTGCCTCCTCTCTTGTTCAGGACAGGGTTTCCCACCCAGGGACGCAGGGGTGTATTGACAGATAGATTGACTGGTTCTTCCTTACCCATCCATACCTTTCCCTATCTACGTGTGTAAATACATGTGTCTATCAGTGATGCTTCTGTGCCTGCATTGTGGCAGTGGAACATTTGCGTTGTAGAAAATCCAGCATTCACCAGGATAGGCGCTGGATGTGTCCAAATGGCTTTTGAAAAAAGCTCATTTGTTTTGTCAATTTCCCGTGATTCTGTGCTGCCTTGACTGTGTGGGAGCGTTTTCCTGTACTGTACGTGTAGCTGGTGTGGCATGTTGGATTTCTCTCCTGTCAGTGGCTTGATTCAAGGCTCTCGGTACTTTCAGCGTGTGCTCCTGTGTTGTGGCTACGTCTCCGCTACTGTTAGTGTTGAGAAGAAACAAACTCGCTGTGTGTGTCCACAGTGCCAAGGGCTTCCAGCACCACAGGATGACCAACGGGGCCATGAACGTGGAAATAGGAAACCCAGCCTATAAGATCTACGAAGGGGAGCCGGACGATGATGCAGGGGAACTCCTGGATTCGGACTTCGCTTTAGATCCAGACAAGGTAACACCCACGTTCCCTTATCTTCACACGTGACCCATCTTAAATAGGTAACACTTGTTTTAACACTCAGGTTTGTCGTTTTGATACTTGTTTTTTAACACTGCAGCACTTCTTAACTCATAGGAGTGAATTTGGCATTGACACCATTTAAAACCTTTTTCTGCACTCCATGATACTCTGCCTCTAGACTACTGGATGGCAATGAAACGTAATTTAGGTCCCTTGTATGCTCTTTGTCCAAACATTATTTCTGCGTTCCCTCCCTGCAGCCCACCAACTTCACCAACCCGGTGTACGCCACCCTGTACATGGGAGCCCACAACAGCCGCAACTCTTTAGCTAGTACAGACGAGAAGAAAGAGTTGCTGTCACAGGTGGACGATGGGGAGGACGAGGACGTGAGTGACCCGCTGGCCTAGGGGTCAGAGGTCAGGCATGACCGAGCCAAGTTTAGACCACGCCCGCAAAGAGACAAACGCTGATCTTATGCCTTTTTACCAATCGAGAAAAGAAAAGCAACAGAAACAGAAAAGAAAGCGAGAACACTGTATAAAATGAAGGAGTACTTTTGTATGTGATTGCAGTATTATATTTTGTTCTTTTGACAAAAAAGAGAAAAAAAAAGAACATTCCTCTGTTCAGAAAAAGGAAGAACCATTTTGTAGACAGATTTATTCATTCAACTCTCTCGTTTTAAAATGTTGCTCACCTCCATCCTCCCTCGCTACTCTCCCTCCCCCCTTCATCCATATAGCCACTACCTCTGTGCAAAGGTGTAGAGCAAAACAAACAGCAGTGGAACAATTTTCAGTTTTTATTTTTGTATGAATTGTATAGGGGGAAAAAAACATTGTTCCATTTCAGAGAAGTGCTTGTTGTTTGTGAAAGATGTGGAGAAAAGGGGGGGGGGGGGGGGGGGTCCAAGTTCAATACTCAGTCAGTTCCGAATGCCAATTGATGCTGGTTTGGTCTATGCTGGAGGTGCAGAGTCCACATGGCAGTTAGTCAGCGTCACACATACTAATGTCCATTCAGTTGAGTGATTGTCTTTTACCTCCTTGCACAGACTAAAAGTGAAATATATTTACACACGCATATATATATATATATATATAACCCTATTAACAAAGTGTCTTGACAATATACCCAGGAATACAAAACATCAAATAACATATAGCAGTCTGTCTGTACTATGTTTTACCACCTTTTTCTGTTTTGATCTTGAAGAAATGAACGGATGATTTTTGGTTAATGAGTGAAAGTCAATGGTTAATGGAGTGTGTAATGTGTTGGAGGAATATGATTGTATTGAAGCAGACATTCCAGGATGACAATTCCGAGGAAGTAACTGAGGATGTCTTTGGGTTACGAGAGGACATGTTTTGGGGGTAACACCGAATGTGTTTTGGGGGGGCCCTTGATGTGACCGGTGATACATATTGGGGCCCCAGAGGGTTCATGGACCAGCTCAGTGACTGTTTATTCCAGTATCAACTGTAACGTTCATCCTGGAAATAGGCAGTTTGGCACCAAGAATGCCTCTGTGAATACCTGCCATTGCTGAAACAAACCATTGTATAACAACAAGCTGAACATGCTTTTGTCTTTGTCGGTGATAGTAAACATACTTTCAGGAGAGACCTGTTGTTTTTATGGTACTTCAGTGGGAATTTATAACAACAATGCTGTGTTTTTTGTTTTGAATGTATGTAATAATTCCGGTTTCTGCTCATTGTAAGTGCATTCCTCGGGAGGTTCGGACTATTAGCCTCCTGATTAGCGTCCCCTGTTGATTCCCCCTCTGCCTTGCTGCTAACGCTAGCTAGCCGTCTGTCGGCTCGTCTGTCTGTCGGCTCGTTCGTCTAACCATCTGTCAGCCAGCCCTGTCTGTCTGCCTGCCTGTTTTGTCTGTCTGCCTGCCTGCCTGTCTGTCATTGGTCCAGGCTCAGTCTCAGCCAATCACGCGCTGCTGAACATGCTGCTTGGAGGTGATCAGCCATAACTGCCATACTATATTACAGATTACACTGCATGCAAATCACAACACGCACACACACACGCATATACAAACCCTATAGCAAACTGTTCTAGCTTAACCATCACTTTTATTAACAGTATGCACTATCATTTGGATTTTAATAACATTTCTGCTCTGTTACATTTTTATTTGAATAATGTAAATTAGGAACAATCGGTTTTAATTTTGACAAACATTTCAGCAAAACAACCCCACACATGGATTGTTGTTGCTCTGTTTCGGTTAGTTATGATTTTATTTCTTTTTGATATCAGAAATTAAATGGATTTTTATAGTAGAAATGCATTGTGGATCTGACTTTCATTTGGTGTGAAAAATGAGTGAGCGAGCATGAAAGGAGAGGGAGAGAGCAAGAGAAAGGAGACCGAGAGTGAGAGACAGCAGAGATTTTCAATTGTGAGTCACATTGTCATTTTGTTTATTAAGGGGGGGGGGTCATCTTTTGGACAACACGCATCAAATATCAGGCACTATTTAATTTCATCCTTACGACAGAAAAGCACAAGTAAAAGGCTTCTATTCGTTGATTTTACATCAAATGTAAATGCATGTAAAAAATATCTGCTATAGAAGTAGTGTCTCATACAACATTAAGGCAATGTAAGTAGTGTAAATATGCACTGTCCCTTTTGTGGTAATGCCATATTGAAACACAGATTGTAAATCTGAGTGCACAATCATTGTGCTTGCTTTATGGCTATTAAGGGGGAAATTGTTCATCATTACAATTCTAAAACTTGATGCGAAGAGAGCATAAAGAACATGGTTAGACTCAGCAATACATTCTTTATCTACCGACAAATGCATGACCGTATTGACGGAAACGCTGGATATCTTGGCTTAATCGGACTGACCTCAAAAGGGCTCTATTCAACCCGTGTCTCAGAAGTTCAGCGTGATTTGAAGTTTAAAGGCAAAGTTCCGGCGTTTGCGCCGACTGCATTCACTGTAAACGCTGCATATGTCGGCTCAGTCGGAAATTACCTTTCTATCCCCCAATCTGTAACGCTCCAGCGATCCAGTTTTTGAATAGAGCCCTAAATGTCAACCGCTCTATAAGGCGGATTGGAATGAATCCTGGCCTAAGTGGTAAGACTGAAGTGGTGATTGGACTGTAGGTCATAAAGATAAAAGTAATAGAAAGTAAATACATGGAATGTTTTTACCCACTCATCAAATGATTTCAAAGACACTTGGCCTAAACTAATTTAGATTACAGTGCTGAGAAGCAACCTTTAAATACTGTATAGTGATTAAGGCTGGAATTCTGATTCCAAACCATTGCATATGATTCTTTTTAGTTTTAGTTTTGTTTTTGAAGGTAATGTTATCAAACAAATGCAATAAAAAATAAAATATTTAACATCTAAAGATACAAATTATAGCTGAGTTACAGAAATAATACTGTCTAAACAAAAAGGCACTTATTCGTTCTCAAAATAAGACATGAGAGCAGAGGAAGTTTGGTTTGGCTAGCTTGTACAGAAACATCTCCAAAGATTAAAGGTCTCTAACGATAATCTTCAATCGTTCTTTAATCTGTGGACAGAGCCCTTCTGTGATGGCAAAACCCTGGGCCATATTCATTAGGGCACACAAAGCGTTTTGCCACGGAAAACAAAAATAAGCGTTTCTTATTGGTCAAGTCCAGCTAGTCCCTCCCTGTTTCAGTCTGTTTTCTTTCGTTTTGGGGCCTTATGAAAACAACCCTGTTCTCTTTGAAGTGGAAATCCCAGCAGTAGAGTCAACACATGCTGTCATTTTATACAACCGACCGACTGTCTCCCATCCTCAACTTGCACGGAGGAAATCCACATTCATGGAAATAAGATCCACGTTGGCAGGCACTTGGCAGGAGGCACTTGAGGTTCCATGTCCACATTATGCAGTTGCAGTGTCCTTCCTTCCTGCTTGTGTGAGGCGAGCCACCCCTTTAAGGGCTCAACTCACCATACTCTTCTTCTTTGGACTCTCTGCCCAGTCCTGTTCTTAATGCCAACACTGGCAATCGCTGTAGTCCTCTATTTTCTGTGTGTGTGCCTTTGTGCATGCGGTGTGTGTTTGCAGTGGGAGAGGGGGTAGGCTAACCCACCTGATGTCTGTGCTTATACCTGCTTGTTGAGAGATCGTGTCCATATAGGATCTCCATAAATAAATAAATACCCCCGTAAAACTTGGGCCATTGGTTCAGTCCGGTCCGGCTTTCAGTCTCTGATCTGCAGGGAGATGCAGCCTCGGGTGGGTGAGACCACCGGGACACAGGTGGGGAAGGGGGGAGGTTATAAAGGGAATGGGGGGTAAATGAGGAGGAACGAGTGGTTTGTTTAGGGTCTCTTCCAGCCGCTCCGGATCAGCGCGTCATGCCGCAGGAAAGGCTGGCTGCGGAGATCTGTGAGTGGGTGAGGGAGGGGGAGAGAGGGGTCACTCAGGTTAACAGGGAAGTCAAACTGCTCCAGTGGCGTCATGCTCATGTTTGAGGTTGTTGATGAAGGAACTTCTATTTGCAGTGCTTATCCTAACAGTATATTTCTGCAAGTAGAGTGCCAATTATGTTTCACATTTTCCAATTTTACTTATATGTTGTCAAATGGGTAGCCAAATGAAAGTGGATATCCGTTAACCAATAGCCTTGCATTGTCAACTTAAAACTGACAGGGAAATATGGATCTGTCAATCCAAAGCTATGGGGGTATAGTTATTCAAATAAATCACAATCTCAACAACCTAACTAGGGAACAAAATAATAATCAAACGTTAAAATAATATCACAGTTGTGGCAGTCAACGAGCTCTGTGAGATACTATGCTAAAGACACTAAATATTTATCTGCAATGTGTGTTATGTAGCCCTTTATAATGGTGTTCAAATAGTATTACCAATGCTTCTGTATATTTTTCTGTGTGTGTGTGTGTGTGTGTGTGTGTGTGTATGTATGTGTATATATATATATATATATACTGCTCAAAAAAATAAAGGGAACACTTAAACAACACATCCTAGATCTGAATGAAATAAATAATCTTATTAAATGCTTTTTTCTTTACATAGTTGAATGTGTTGACAACAAAATCACACAAAAATAATCAATGGAAATCCAATTTATCAACCCATGGAGGTCTGGATTTGGAGTCACACTCAAAATTAAAGTGGAAAACCACACTACAGGCTGATCCAACTTTGATGTAATGTCCTTAAAACAAGTCAAAATGAGGCTCAGTAGTGTGTGGCCTCCACGTGCCTGTATGACCTCCCTACAATGCCTGGGCATGCTCCTGATGAGGTGGCGGATGGTCTCCTGAGGGATCTCCTCCCAGACCTGGACTAAAGCATCCGCCAACTCCTGGACAGTCTGTGGTGCAACATGGCGTTGGTGGATGGAGCGAGACATGATGTCCCAGATGTGCTCAATTGGATTCAGGTCTGGGGAACGGGCGGGCCAGTCCATGGCATCAATGCCTTCCTCTTGCAGGAACTGCTGACACACTCCAGCCACATGAGGTCTAGCATTGTCTTGCATTAGGAGGAACCCAGGGCCAACCGCACCAGCATATGGTCTCACAAGGGGTCTGAGGATCTCATCTCGGTACCTAATGGCAGTCAGGCTACCTCTGGCAAGCACATGGAGGGCTGTGCGGCCCCCCAAAGAAATGCCACCCCACACCATGACTGACCCACCGCCAAACCGGTCATGCTGGAGGATGTTGCAGGCAGCAGAACTTTCTCCACGGCGTCTCCAGACTCTGTCATGTCTGTCACATGTGCTCAGTGTGAAGCTGCTTTCATCTGTGAAGAGCACAGGGTGCCAGTGGCGAATTTGCCAATCTTGGTGTTCTCTGGCAAATACCAAACGTCCTGCACGGTGTTGGGCTGTAAGCACAACCCCCACCTGTGGACGTCGGGCCCTCATACCACCCTCATGGAGTCTGTTTCTGACCGTTTCAGCAGACACATGCACATTTGTGGCCTGCTGGAGGTCATTTTGCAGGGCTCTGGCAGTGCTTCTCCTGCTCCTCCTTGCACAAAGGCGGAGGTAGCGGTCCTGCTGCTGGGTTGTTGCCCTCCTACGGCCTCCTCCACGTCTCCTGATGTACTGGCCTGTCTCCTGGTAGCGCCTCCATGCTCTGGACACTACGCTGACAGACACAGCAAACCTTCTTGCCACAGCACGCATTGATGTGCCATCCTGGATGAGCTGCACTACCTGAGCCACTTGTGTGGGTTGTAGACTCCGTCTCATGCTACCACTAGAGTGAAAGCACCGCCAGCATTCAAAAGTGACCAAAACATCAGCCAGGAAGCATAGGAACTGAGAAGTGGTCTGTGGTCCCCACCTGCAGAACCACACCTTTATTGGGGGTGTCTTGCTAATTGCCTATAATTTCCACCTGTTGTCTATTCCATTTGCACAACAGCATGTGAAATGTGTCAGTCAGTGTTGCTTCCTAAGTGGACAGTTTGATTTCACAGAAGTGTGATTGACTTGGAGTTACATTGTGTTGTTTAAGTGTTCCCTTTATTTTTTTGAGCAGTGTATATATCTCCTTTTGTCAGAATATGATGGTGTTTGTGTGGATGTGCAGGGTGCTCAACAGAGCTCGTTGACCATTGAGCTGCTCAGCACACCGCAAGTCACAGTTAACAGGGCAAAACAGGACGTTGAGACATGACATCAACAGGTGACAGACTGGTGAGTGGTGGATGGACAGAACACTGGACACAGCATGCAACATGGAAGAAAGAGGTGAGTGAGGTGGTGATGGAGGGACCTGAGTAGAATGGTGGATGAAATAGTCTTATCTTGAGAGGTATACTGTTTGACTTGCCTAGTTAAATAAAGGTTAAATATAATACATGAATAAAAATGGAAACGAGACCGGATATGTGCTCTTCTGCTGGCTCTTTGGGAAAGGGAGTTGGTCTGTTTGAAATGCTGAGGGGGTTGTAAACCGCTATATAAATTTCAAAGCAATGTAGGCTCAGCTGCATGTTTCTTACTGTTCTACAGTAAAGCATATCTGACTGTTGTAAAGCATAGCATATCTTACTGCTGTACAGTAAAGCAGGTCTTGCTGTTATAATGAATCTGAAGTGCTGGGTTGGCTCAAGCAGCTGACATGACTGTAGCAGCACCATATACTGTGTAGCTAGCAGCACAGAGGGGCCACAGTACAAGCAGGGCCAAAGCAGACAGGCCAGGCTTCAGGCTACCTTCCTTACCCTGCAGCGTTTAGGAGTGGCATATACTGTTATTTATCTTCTGTTCAGCTGTTCAGAGGGGTAGAATGAAGGAAAAAAAGAGTGATGGTTGAGGAAAGGTTGTTACCAGGTTAGAGAGAAACCAAACCAACCACATTAGTTAGTTTCATGGAACAACAATGCATTGTTTGGTTAACAAGATCGGTTTTATAGCCAAACTTCTTAATACTGTATTTTTTTTGGTTAAATACATCTCAGAAAGTATAAAACCTGAAAGAACTGATATCTTATACATAATGTAGCTTTCCATACTCATGCTATTATGATACAGTAAATGCAACTTGATTATATGATTATATTTCGTACTACACTGAACAAAAATATAAACGCAACATGTAAAGTGTTGGTCCCATGTTTCATGAGCTGAAATAAAAGATCCCAGAAATGTTCCATACGCACAAAAAGCGTATTTCTCTCATATTTTGTGCACAAATTTGTTTACATCCCTGTAATTGAGCATTTCTCATTTGCCAAGATAATCCATCCACCTGACAGGTGTGGCATATCAAGAAGCCGATTTAAACGGCATGATCATTACACAGGTGAACCTTGTGCTGGGGGCAATAAAAGGCCACTAAAATGTGCAGTTTTGTCACAACACAATGCCACAGATGTTTTGAGGGAGTGTGCAATTGGCATGCTGACTGCAGGAATGTCCACCAGAGCTGTTGCCAGAAAATGTCATGTTAATTTCTCTACCAGAATGTCGTTTTAGAGAATTTGGCAGAACGTCCAATCGGCCTCATAACTGCAGACCATATGTAACCATGCCAGCCCAGGACCTCAACATCCCGCTTCTTCACCTGCGGGATCATATGAGACCAGCCACCCGGACAGCAGACGAAACTGTGGGTTTGCACAACTGAAGAATTTCTGCACAAACTGTCTCAGGGAAGCTCATCTGCGTGCTCGTCATCCTCACCAGGGTCTTGACTTGACTGCAGTTTGGCATCGTAAGCGACTTCAGTGGGCAAATGCTCATCTTCGATGTACGCTGACACGCTGGAGAAGTGTGCTCTTCACAGATTAATCCCAGTTTCAATTGTACCGGGCAGAAGGCAGACAGCGTGTATGGCATCGTGTGGGCGAGAGGTTTGCTGACGTCAATGTTGTGAACAGCGTGGGGTTATGGTATGGGCAGGCAGAAGTTAGACAAATGCACAGAGATACCGTGACGAGATCTTGAGGCCCATTGTCGTGCCATTCATCCGCTGCCATCACCTCATCCGCCCCCATGTCACAAGGATCTTCACACAATTCCTGGAAGCTGAAAATATCCCAGTTCTTCCATGGCCTGCGTACTCACCAGACATATCACCCATTGAGCATGTTTGGGATGCTTTGGATCGATGTGTGCGACAGCGTGTTCCAGTTCCCGCCAATATCCAGCAACTTTGCACAGCCATTGAAGAGGAGTGGGACAACATTCCACAGGCCACAATCAACAGCCTGATCAACTCTATGTGAAGGAGATGTGCCATGCTGCATGAGGCAAACGGTGGTCACACCAGATACTGACTGGTTTTATGATCCACACCCACACTTTTTTTTTTTTTAAGGTACAGTATCTGTGACCAACCGATACATATCTGTATTCCCAGTCATGTGACATCTACAGATTAGGACCTAATTCATTTATTTCAACTGACTGATTTCCTTATGAACTGTGACTCAGAAAAATTGTTGCATGTTGCGTTTTTATATTTTTGTTCAGTGTAAATAATCATATATTCCCATTGCAACATTAGTCTGTGGTTCAGTAGGAATATCTAAATATCAGGTTCAGTCATTCAGAGGTTTGGCTGTCTGACTTCTATCCTGTTAATTCAGGTAGAAGTCCTTTGAGGTAGACAGAAGACACACTTGCCACCAATAAGAGTCAAAGGCCGGGATTCAAGCAAACCGCAGACTGGCCTAAATTAGTAAAGGGGGGGAGGAGTAATCTTGGGGAGTGACGAGGTGGTCATGCTGCATGCAGAGTGGTCAGGCAAGGGAGTGGGGCGGGGTAACGAGGAGAGGACACCTGTTCTGGACAACCTTGGCATTAGGGGGGAGGAACTGTAGGGGCTAGCAGTTGGAGTCGTCACAGAGCTGTGCCTCACAGAAGAACCGTGAGCTTCGTTTAGCAGTACGGGCTGTGAAGGGGACGCTCTTCAGCACTGAGGGGGGAGGAGGGGAGAAAACGTCACACCTGAGACAGAGGAACCTGTACTGTTACTGTACTGTTGTACACCCCCCACCCCCCCATCTTCCGTCAGCTTGGTACAGTCTAGAACGGCACTGGCACTCCTCAAGCTGCTTCAACTGTACTGTAACTGTTATATCTGTATATACAGTATACCAGCTCTCTCTGTGCCACACCCCGCTGTATTGGAGTACTGGAGGACCAGACTACACTAATGTGAGTCTTCCAGCCCTCGAAAGGTCTTTGGGTGCATCTGAAATGCACCATATTCCCTATGTAGTGCACTACTTAAGACCAGTAGTGCACTACAGGGAATAAAGTGCTATTTGAGACGCGCGCTATGTCCAAGATGACAGGGCTATACTGTATGTAGAGTAACGGAGATGACGCAAGTGTTGTGAAGGACCAGTAGTGGGGAGGAAGCATTATTAGCATATTATTAACATTAATCATTTAGATTTCACTGTAGATGCTGATTAATGAGAGTTAAGTTAGAAACTGTCCTGAGTTTGCACCTCCCACGAAACAGGGCATCGGGATACGGTGGCATTTTTGATCTATTGGGACACGGAGCACAGCCAATGGCTTGACTACATGCCTTCTCTACTCTGTAATAACGAGACAGTACTAATCTAGATAACTAGCAGGCCACAAAAACAAACTTCTGGGACGTTCAGAACTGGAATCTGCTGGTGTCTAGCTGCTGTATAGCCTCTAGCAGTGGTGTCTGAACCACGTAACAGAGTGCTCCTCCAGCCGAGCAGTTGAGGACCACAGTGATCTTAGCCTGGCCCCGGCCTCTGCCCCTAGGACTGCTGGGGCTTGGACCAGGAGACCTGGGGCCTGGCTGGGGGCTGCGTGGCTGCCTGCGTGGCTGCATGTCGAGCCCACCTGTGATGATATCCTCGATGGTGCCGTCCTTCCCCTCGTAGACGGGCCGGTGGTCCTTAGCCTGGCGTTTACGCAGCTCTGAGATCAGCTCCTGTTGCTGCTGCCTCTTCTTCACTACCTGGACCTAGGAGAGAGGGGAGGAAGGATCAAATCCTGCCTAGGTCCCCCAAATAGCTTGAGCTGCGCATGGATCATTTCAATCATACAAAATGCATGAACTCCTTATTGGAAGTGTGAGAAATACATTGAGGAAATATAAGGTTCTGTTGATAGCATAATTATACACAATTTAGTCTACATTCTACATCTAGACTCTCTAGAGTCTAGTGACTATTATAATCCTCCTGGCTTTTTAGGCCTTGTCAGTCAAGGCTAGGGAGACTTCTAGTACTGTACCTTGGGGTCGTGTTGCTTGGCCTCCTGAGCCAGTAATTTCTCTCTCATGGCTTCCTCCTGCTTTTTCCTCTGCTCATTGTCCACCACCGCATCCTGTAGGGAGGAGAACACAAAATGGACGCCACTCAGGGAAATGAGACATCAATTCGATACAAATCAAGACACTGGCTAAGCCAAGCTATGGAAATATATCTATTTTACAATAGAAGAAATGGTTTTGGGTGTTGAGAAAACACACCTTCACGTAGCTAAACAGTCAGCAACATACATTTGCTACAGTAAATGTCTCTCTCTGTTTCCCCTCTCTGTTTCTCTCTCTCTCTCACACACACAGAAACGCATGCAAGCGCACAGATCCTGCAGATCCACACATCCTTGTAGAGAACAATCTCAGGAAGGTGTCTGTGTGGCAGGGCCGTCTGTCCTTCCGGGGGGGGGGGGGGGGAGCAGAGGCAGGGCGGGGCCCTCGGTCCGGGGGTCAAGCAGGGGGAAAGGAAGCGGGAGACCGGACCCAGTCTAAACACCACAGCTGTGGCTCTGAAGGCAGACCCAGCTGGCCCATCCTGTTATTAGACCTGTGACTCCAGTCCACACCCTGTCCTGTGGCACACAGACAGCTCTGCTCTGCTCTTAGAGGCAGCAGGGCAACACCCAGACTAACCAAAGGTTAGGCTAACTCCTGTAGGACAGAGAGCAATCTCCACCTAAACATGGTCCTGTGTGGCTTAGTTGGTAAGAGTGTGATCCCCTACAGGGATCTCACATGCATAATAAATATATGCACTCGCTTTACTGTAACGACGTTTGCTATGTGGCATATTATATACATGTACAGAGGTAAAGATACGTGTTAGAACTGTGCTGCTTGGTCCTCCCTTACCTTGTAAGCTCTGATGAATCGCACAAACACAGGGAAGAACACAGACGGAGGAGTCGTCTTGGAACTCTCCCCAAAATAGTTCACCACATTGTTGAAGGCTTCCTAGAAAATGAACAGGGGAGACAGAAGTATAAAAGGCGGGACACAACATTTGTCAACATCGCCAACCTTTACAAAGCCTTTTGTTTGAGGTCAAGTGTTGTCCTGCATTGTTGTATCTTGGGCTTTTTGGCTTTTGTTGTGCTGCTTCTAGGGAGAGGTGTTGCGCCGTTACACTAAGTTGTGTTTTGTTTGGTTTTGACCCATTTTGTAGTTTTAGCAAGGCTATTTTCCCTGAAGAAAAATTCTGTGCTTGCATTAGTGGTTTTAGGGTAGTGGAAGACGTTTAGAAGTTTCCAGACTAGTATTGAACAATTGTGTTTGCAATTTTGATAGGATGTGTTTAGTTTACCTCCGCAGTCTTGGCGTCCTTCTGCAGTTTGTCAAGCTGAGTGTCGCTGGTCTGGAGGAAGCCCTTGAGAACAGAGTGGTCGTGGAGACTACACTCTCTCCTGATCAGATCCATCCCTTTACCCAGCTCCCGCACGTCCAGCAGCACATTCTCCAGAGACACTAGAGAGAGAGATGCACGCAGGCACACAAATATCAAGCCTCCTCATTTCTACTGTGCTTCACATGAACTGTCTTCATACAGTCAGAAGAGGAGTCCCAGTCCTGTCTCGTGAGGTCTATGTAGCTGTGTACTCACCTGCAGCAGCTTTGTCCACAAAGTGTAGTTCGTTGAAGAAGTTAGCCAGCTCTGGATACTTCTCCTTGACAACCACAGCTATGTAGTGGAGCAGAGTCATCTTCCTGTCTGTAGACTTGGTGTCCAGCAGCTGGGGGAGGAGATGAATGCATATCAGCCATCACTCTTGAAACAAGTGTATAATTGTAGCCTTGTATAACTAATATGGAGATTAAACTGAATACATGGCCAGAATACATATCAACCAAGGCCCTTCTCATTCTGGAGGAGTACATCTTCAAAAAAGCCTAGCCCCTTGTAACTAATATGAAGATACAGTCAACACTTGAGCTGCTGCTTGAGGACTTGCAGAGAGCAGCTCTCTAGAATGTTCTACTTTGTTTCGTACAGTACTCACCAGATCAAGACTTTGTAGCTTGAAGCCATACACAGAGCCTCTCTTGCTGCTGTTCATGTAGTTCCCCAGGGCTAAGATGATCTATGAGCGTAGAGAAAGCAAAGAATTACAATCTTGGCGCCATAAAAATGTGGCCAGGGTCACGAAAAAAAAACAACGGAGTTTTCCAAAATAGTTGTTGGCACTAAGAACCATTGCCTGAAACTGACACAGATGATTTTAGTGCTAAGAAACTCTTGGGGAAACTCACCACTGATTGCTAAAACTGAAACGACGCTTCTCATCCAAGTCAAACTACTTTAATCCCCGATGATGGAATCCAAGAGAGAAAAGCCTTACCTCTAGCATGCGTTTTAACTTCGGTGAAGACTTGACGGACGCGGACGCTGCGATGATGGCGTTGAGCTGCGGGGTTAGCATGCTGACGTTGTCTGTGAAGTTCCCTACGAAGGTAATGATGTTCATCCTCTGGGTGAGCCGTTCGATCTTGGAGAAGAAGAGCATGAATCGGTCCTCGTCCGTCAGCGCGTCCAGCGGTCGCCGCTCCCGCTCGTACTGACGCATCGTCTTCCCCTCTGCCTCTGTGGGAAGGAACCGCATCAGACACTCCACGAAGTCCACCGGCAAGGCCTTCAGATCAAAGCTATAGGGAGAAACAGATAGTAGAGGTTGCAACACTGACAGGTTAGAAACATCAGAAACTCCAATAAGTCCACCGGCAGTGCTTTTCAGGTCAAACCTGAGTAGGGAGACCTTGCATAAAGCATCAGAGGGGGGAAGACAGGTTAGAAACATCAGCGCTAGAACTGGAAACGATGCAGCATAGAACCACATGGTTGGGCCCTTCGGAGTCTGGTTCCTCTCTAGGTTACTTCCTTCTAGGGAGTTTTTCCTGGACACTGTTTGTTGCTTGCTCTTTGAAGGCCCAGGCCGGGTTAGTGTAATGCACTTTGACAACTGATTTGTTGACGTAAAAATACATTTTGATTTGTGGAGAGCGAGGTATAGGTTACAGTACGTACCTCTGTATGGCTTTGCAGATCTCCTCAGTGCTCTTGTTGGCCTTCCTCAGTGTGATGGCCAGGTTCTTGGAGCGGTTAGCGTCCAGCAGGCTGACCTTGTTGGCAGCCTTCTGAGACACTTTAGTCTTGGGGCCACACAGGTCCACCAAAGGACCCTGGGCCTTGGTCTTAAAAAGCTCCTCAAACTTCTCCACATCCAGCTCCTATAGACAGACAACACACACCACACACTCAGTCAAACGTGATACCTCAAAGCATGTACATCTTCTATGAAAGATACCTGTTTTGATAGTTTTGTTTTGTTTGCAACAAAACAGGGCTGGTTTAACTATCCGTATACAATGAGTTAGGAGGAGGGCCTTGAGGGCCTATTTTCCTGACCACGCGACATGACACGGAACAACTCGGGCCCAAAATGAAGAGAGAAACTGTCAGGTTTCTCCTGGACTGGTAGACTCACCTCTAGTACTCGTTCATCATCTATCTCACTGAAGACCGTGCCGTTGATCTGGTTGGGTTTCAGCGCGGTCCAGTTGAATATAGGCAGGC
Organism: Salmo salar; assembly: GCF_965601325.2. Lineage (NCBI taxonomy): Eukaryota > Metazoa > Chordata > Actinopteri > Salmoniformes > Salmonidae > Salmo > Salmo salar. The sequence goes on from NC_138303.1 coordinate 43,735,617, forward strand.
GGAACTTGGTCTTGATGGGCTTCTTGATCCTGATAGCTGCAGACCGACATTAATACATAGAATATCAGGACAGCCATTATATAGAAAATCATGCACATCACCATCATACAATCAGACTTGTATCTTTTCGACACATACTATACTCCACCCTAAGTTCCTTTTTAGTTCAGATGAACCGTAGTGGCACCAGACGTGCAATGCATTGTATTTGGAGGCTGGTGTTAGCTCTTACCTGATAGGCCCATATTGAGGATGAAGTTGGGTGTAGTTCCTGGTAAAGGCGGGGCCATAGGTGGTGGGGGTGGAGCATTAGCTCCTGTGGAATAGAACACCAACACTCAGTCAGCATCGACCAATAACGCCAAAGTCTGGGCAGCTCTATTCTCCATAAGCCATAATCAAATCCCAAGCGTACGAACATCTGTGAGAGGCTAGTTCAGGCATGCTGTACCAAATCAATACGATGAATAGAAGATCATTCATAATATTGGTTTATGATGGCATACACTAGTGTTGTGCGTCCATCCAGCTGTTTCCTTGTGTGTGTGTGTGTGTGCGCAGCCTGTCAGCACCTTGATTCACAGTGAGGGAGGAAACACCCTAGCATTTCCCTTTCCTGTCTGGACGGGCGGGGCCCGGGCCCTACTCGTACCCATCACCTGGCTGGGCACAAAAGGGCAATGAGGGCAACTCTAAAATAGATCTGCCCTCATAGACCTATGTCCCCTATGTCCCTTAGGACTCTAGTGACTTCCTCTCTCTTACATACATGTATGCCACACACACTGTTTAGCATAGGCAGTAATACCCTTTTCACACTACAGAGCCGAGCTCTACTGGCCTGGCTACACACCCACCATAGTTTGTGCTGTAAAGTATTGATTCTCAACCTTTTCAGTGGGCTTTGGAATTTGGAATGGAAAAGGGTGGGAACCCCTGCTATGAAGGACAATGTGAAAAGAAAGCCAGCACGTTATAGTTGGAGTCGGCACAATGATGTGAAATAGTAGAACTGATCATGGTACTGTACCTAAAGCAGAGGGCAGAGGAGGAGGAGGTGGAGGAGGAGGAGGAGGGGGAGGAGGTGCTTCACTGGCTGATGGTAGACTAGTCCCTGGTCCTCCTGGTCCTCCTGGCCCTGTTACTCCTCCAGGCCCCACGGAGAACCCTCCGTTCTGCCCAAAGTCACCCAGAGGCACCCCCGGACCTCTACTCCCTCCTCCTCCACCACCCCCTCCCAGGGGCTCGATGGCGATGTCCCCATCGGGCTTCTTGCGGAGGCGGATGGTCCCCTGCTGTTCCATCTCCAGCAGGCGCTTCTCGATGTTGAAGCTCCTCTGGAAGGCAGCGTCCTTCTCCTTGATCATCCTCCTCAGGGTGTGGACCTGGGTGTTGGTCGACTCGTACGTCTCCTGTTGGGTCAGAACACCAGAGGGAGACAGAGAGAAATGACTCTAAGATGACTCCACAAACCATACAGGATCATAATCATTCCATATCCTGCCGATCAATTTTTCTATAATAGCGTTCTTGCTAGAGCATAGTTAATCAAACGTTAATGTTATTCTGCCACGGCCGTACATGTACTCAACCAGGTGTCATAAAACACTGCTTCAAAACAACATATTAATACAACATTAAGACGCGCGAAGACACAGCTACGGCTGTGCTGAATCATCAAGGGAACATTTCATGCTGTATATGAGAAACAAAATGGTAATTTGATTCCGTATCATAATAGGGATCACCAGCTTATCTTACCCGTATTACGTGGAGATCCTTGTCCTTCTGCAGGAGCTGCTTCTCCAGGTCAGCCACTTTCATGATGGTCTCATTCTCCACCTCCAGCAGCTTCTCTGTCACCTAGTACACGGTGGAGAGGATGAAGAGGGTGAGCAAAGAAAGAGAAGGCAGCAGGCATGGAGAGTGAAGCAGAGTGAGCGGAGAGATGGGACAACAGGGATGGAGAAAGGGATAGCGGGGAGAGGAGGTGAATTAAAGCGTTGATTCAGTAAAGTTCAACTCGGGCATCTCGCCCAGTTCCACTATATCTCTCTCTCTCTCTCTCGTGTACTATATTCGCCGCAGCATCAATAAGAAACGTGATACGCTTTGCAGCATGACACAGCAAGTTCAAGTGAGGCTGACATGGCCTAGCTAGCTTTCCCTTTTGAAATTGGATAACAAGTTGTACAAGTAATAAAAGGAATTCTCTGGGAATGCTCGCTCTCCTCCTCCCCCGTAATTCCTGGCCCCTGAAAGCCGGGTTTGTTTTGAAATTCTCCAGATGACGGCACGTGCGCCTCCTGACCTTTCTGTGTTAGAAAGGGGTCCTTGGAAGAACATGGTGGATGGTGTACTTCACAATACTGCCTGACTGAAATAGCAGAGAAGACCCAATCCGACCTGATAATGACGTACCTGACTACGGTACTTCATAGAACTCTTTTCATGTACATTCGTCAGTATGGAGAAGGACAAACGTTCTATAGAATTCCGTGCTAATAACAACTTGCAAGGCTCATCGCCATGTGTGTATTTGACCTATAACCCATTTGAAAACATTCCACTCCTGCACAGAGGCTTAGCGGGTGGTCTGGTCAGTCTTGGTGGTTCTTACATGGGACAGGTGTTCCTCCAGTTCCTCCACCTTCTCCAGAGCCACGTTCTTGGTCTCTGCGTCCTCCAGCAGGCCGCCCACATCAAACACATTGTCCAGGTAGGCCTGGATCTGGACTGACAGCTTGTCACTCTCTGTGTACTTGGATTTCTGTAGGGAGAGAAGGGGAGGTTCAGGTTCACATTATGAAGGTACCGTAGAAGGCAACGTTTTAAGGCGTCGTGGAAAAGGGGACACATTTCTTTTTTATTCTACTTCCTGCATTCAAATGCTGCCTCAAAAGGCATGAGACACAGCCTACAGTATGTATGGCTCCTTGGAGACTTCATTCAAGGAATACTCAAGGAGATGTTGGGACAGGTCAAATGAATACATGATTAGTATATTGTATTCATAGCATCCTCCTTACCTCCAGGTAGTCATCTAGGCCCAGCTTAGTGAATTCGTACTGCAGGTGAACCCTGAAGTTCATGTCTTCTACCGAGTGGACCATGATGTTGATGAACTGCATGCAGGCCACCATGAAGTCAATGTTCCCATCCTCCACATGGAAATAGTCCATCAGCTTCTCAAAGCGATGCTTCTCCTTGCACACCTGAAAAGGAATAGAAACATCATGTATTAGGTCAATACAGACGGGAGCGTATTTTGAGGGGTTTGCAGTCTTAAGTCCTCTTCAAATCCAAAAGAGGAGGATGTATTTCAGTTATGTTCACCTTTGAATCTCCTCAGTTTCCGATATGTTCCAAAACGTTTCCGAAATGCTTTGATATTGTGGTCGGTGCCGTTTAAGATGAGCATGGCCTTATTTCTATTATAGCATATTGGATGACATTCATTCATATTCCATTCACCCAGTTCAATGTAACATCGATAGATTTAGGCTACTACATGATACTAACATTTTCCCTATACCCATCATGAGGTTGCTACAACTTAGACTATGAATCAAAGTTTACAACGTAGGGGCACACAGAGAGAATTTTGAGTAATCAAGGTGACACAGTGACACATTCAATACCGCCTTACACACTCTGGCCTGCATCTAGCTGATCTTGGGTGTAATCATTAGTCCAACAGTTGCAAACGAGAGTTTCTATTCGACATATTCAGGTATGTTTATCCCCGTTTCGTTCCGTGTGCTTCGATTTAAGAAACGTTTTTCAACAGAATCGGAGGAATGAATACACCCCTGATCACAAGCAAACATTTCACTTTCATAGCAGCCACATAAAAACAGCATGATCACTTAGCTCGTTGTATATATAATTCCTTCTCACAACTATCTACGCACTCTCCTCCTCTCACCTTTACCCTTCATTTGTGGACTTCAGTGCACAACAAATCAGCTCTCTGTGACCAGGTGAAAAAACCTTTCCAAGCCAAACCTTCATATCATGACCGCTAACCGCTACACACAGCCTACATCGTTGTCACGTCATAATCAACTTAAACTACTAGAACTAACGCGTTAGTAAACCCGCTACAATCATGCAGTACAGTGTACAGTCTGAAAGAAGTTTAGCAGTTACAGCGGCTGGCCCCGGTGGCAATAAATTAAGAAAATCTTGACTTGGAAGAGTTGCAGTGTTGGATAGCCATTGCCAGCTAGCTAACATAGCATCCCTCTGTTTGAGAAGGCTAAACTAGCTACCTGCATTTACTAGCTAAGTGAAAGTTTAAAAAAAATACAACCAATCAGTTTGCCCCCCCTCACCTCATACATTTCTCTCTCGCCATCTTCTCCTTAATTTTTTAAGAAATGAACTTGCTCCAAACTGTTAAATTGTCTTTCTCTCTCTTTGACTCAACTACTCACCACGTTTCATACACTCCAGTGCTAGCTGGCTGTAGCTTATGATTTCAGTACTAGATTAATTCTCTGATCCTTTGGTTGGGTGGACAAAGTCAGTTCATGCTGCAAGAGCTCTGATAGGTTGGAGGACGTCCTCCGGAAGTTGTGATAATTACAGTGTAAGTCTTTGGAAGGGGGTGAGAACCATGAGACTCCTAGGTTTCGTATTGACGTCAGTGTACCCAGAGGAGGACAGAAGCTAGCTGTCCTCTGGCTACACCATGGTGCTACCCTACAGAGTGCTAATGAGGCAACTGTAGACCTTCATTGCAAAACGGTGTGTTATAATCATTTATTTGGTGACGTGAATATATTTAGTATAGTTTCATCTAAAAAAGAACTTTTTAATGTTTCAATATTTTTATTTTTATGAAATTCACTGAGGAGGACGCTCCTCCGCTTCCTGCTCTGAGGAGCCTCCACTGATAGTGACCCGTGCCAAGGCTATGGGTGTAAGCAGAGGTCAACACACTCCATCTGAAATGAAAAGCCCTCCTAATTATAGGAATTCTTGGGAAGGGAACAGAGTAAAAATAAGGCAAAGGGATAGAGATCTCGCCAGACTCCCACACACATGGAGACACACACACACACACACACACACACACACACACACACACACACACACACACACACACACACACTGGAGACAAAGAAAACAAGCAAGCTGATTTCCCAACTTCAAAACATCTGATTTAAATACAGAACAAAATCCAACCCCTCATTCCATATCAGCATTCTTTAGCCTAGAGTTGTTGTTTTGTAATTTATACTTAATTGCTGCACAAATATGGCTATAAACCAGAGCTGCGTCTCAAATGGCATCCTACTCCCTATATATTGCACTACTTTTGACCAGAGGAGCCTATGGTCAAAGTAGTGCACTATATAGGGAATAGGATGCCATTTGAGAGACAACCCAAAACTGGTGGCGGAACATCTTAGCTATAACGTTTCAGTAAACACTCAACTGTCATTAGGATTGCATTTTGAAATCCCACCACAGAGCCATTGGTTGGTTCACACATTGTTGTGACTGGGTGGCTGATGGAGTATTGCTCTATGGGGTTCTGTAGCGTTAAGATGACTATACAGGCTAGAAACTGAGTGCTTAAGCAAACCGTTGTGATCCACTCACTCCCACTGGGAAATTGATCCTTATCACGGTTGCCTCACATCTGGTGGCTTAATGAGATGAATAGCCCCAGACATAGCAGGGTTCAAATACTATTCATTTTCTTTCAGATACTTTTGAGCATTTCATTGAGCCTGCCCGAAGAGCCAGATAGGCAGGGTTTGCACTTTTGGGTTTATTCTGTTGGTTTTATTGTGCCCAAGCAAGCTCACGCAAGCGTTCCAAGTATTTGGAAAAAAACAAAATGGTGAATTCTGCCTACAGTAGCCTAATACTGAGGTTATACTAAAGTAATACTTCACCTCTTTGAAGTTGTCGAATGCAGAGAGTATGATCTCATGGCCTCCTCTAACCAGACAGACTGCAGCCAGCAGCTCCAGCACGAGGGCTTTTGTCCTGTCAAGACAGAATATGCATGTTCATAGACACAACGTTTATATAACAATGCATTACGACTCTGGTAATCCATGTCTAGACCTGTACGTGCTTCAAATCCAACTCACTATGACTTTGTTATAACGGCATTTAATAATATACTTTTGTTAAATATTAGCCGTATTCTTTTTCACCGGTGCAAAATGTAGTCAACAATAGATAACCTAAAGCACTAAATAAATACATAGCGAAGCTGAAATCCATAATTCTATACTTTGAGGTGGAACACCCACAGAGGAGCTGGAGCGAGGGGCTTGTCATGCTTCAACTAAAAGGCCATGATGAAGTGATCAGCTCCCACGCTTTAACACTGCAATCCCTCTATACCAAACATTCCTCTAACACACTGCATCTATAACAGGCCTTCATCCCAAGTGGCACCCTAGTCCCTACGCAACGGCTCCCTATTCCCTTCGTAGTGCACTACTTTTTGACCGGGGCCCACCGCAAAATTAGCGCACTAAAGAGGGAATAGGACGCCATTTGGGATATACTGTAAACCACGCCTTTACCAGGCTGGATGTATGGTTCTCATTCCCAACATGAGAGAGAAACCGATGGGAGCCCCCTTTTTTTAGAGAATGAGGAGCGTAATCCTATGAACAGGCTCATCAAACGTTCCTCTATTGTCTGACCCACACCCTGACCCACCCTTAAATCTCTCAAGCTGCAGAGGTGGTGGAGGCAGGGGTAGGGCCTGAACTTGAAATGATGATCGATACCTGCACACTGTTGTAACCTGCACCTCGAATCAAAATCAACCTCGAGTTACTGGACGTGTGTAGTAACAGCTTCCAAACAGAGCCTGAGACCGGCTTACCTTGAGTTCTTATTGTTCAGACTTAAGGCAATTTCGTTGACTGCGTGTGCGTGGGACATTACCAGGTTGAAGCCATACTGGAGAGAGAAGGTAACGATAGAACAGGATGTGGTCAAAGAGAAGCAAAGGAGGTTGAATGCTGCCAGTGCATAGATTCTAGAACACTGCCTAGATTCACTTTTACAGTGGCTTATACAGGAAACATCTGCAACAGAGACTCTTGACATCTTTAAAACTAAATATTTGGTTGCGTTAATGCTTTACCGTTCTGTCCTAATTCCACTAGAGAGAACAATAGGTGTTTTAGGTTGCTCTGTGTATTATTGGTAACATGGGGGTGGCTTTGATAGTGGATATCCCCAGTCAGTACCTGGTAGTTCATTATCGCTCGCAAGCACATGATGCAAACGTGCACGTCGTCCTTCTGGCTCACGAGTCTTGAGTTCTTGATGGTTTTGCTGTTAGGTGCTGTGCCATACCTGCAACAGAGGGCAAAGGTCAACAACTACAGTGGCAAGAAAAAGTATGTGAACCCTTTGGAATTACCTGGATTTCTGCATAAATCTGACCTAAAACCTGATCTGATCTTCATCTAAGTCACAACAATAGACAAACAGTCTGCTTAAACTAATAACACACAAATTATTGTATTTTTCTTGATTATATTTAATGTTTAAATGATGTATTCACAGTAGGTTGGGAAAAGTATGTGAACCCCTAGGCTAATGACCTCTACAAAAGCTAATTGGAGTCAGGAGTCAACTAACCTGGAGTCGAATCAATGAGATTTAGCTTGGAGATTTTGGTTAGAGCTGCCCTGCCCCATAAAAAAAACTCACAAAATTTGAGTTTGCTAGTCACAAGAAGCATTGCCTGATGTGAACCATGCCTCGAACAAAAGAGATCTCAGAAGACCTAATATTAAGAATTGTTGCCTTGCATAAAGCTGGAAAGGGTTATAAAAGTATCTCTAAAAGTCAGTCCACGGTAAGACAAATTGTCTATAAATTGAGAAATTTCAGCACTGCTGCTACTCTCCCTAAGAGTGGCCGTCCTGCAAAGATGACTGAAGGAGCACAGCGCAGAATGCTCAATGAGGTTAAGGAGAATCCTAGAGTGTCAGCTAAAGACTTAGCATCTTCCAGAGATTTCTGTAACATCTCTGTTGAAGAGTCTACGATACGTTAAACACTAAACAAGAATGGTGTTCATGGGAGGACACCACGGAAGAAGACACAGCTGTCCAAAAAAAACATTGCTGCACGTCTGAAGTTTGCAAAAGAGCATCTGGATGTTCCACAGTGCTACTGGCAAAATATTCTGTGGTAAATGAAACTAAAGTTGTGTTGTTTGGAAGGAACACACAACACTATGTGTGGAGAAAGGCACAGCACACCAACATCAAAACCTCATCCCAACTGTAAACTATGGTGGAGGGAGCATCGTGGTTTGGAGCTGCTTTACTACCTCAGGGCCTGGACAGCTTGCTGTCGTCAGAAAAATGAATTCCCAAGTTTATCAAGACATTTTGCAGGAGGATGTAAGGCTATCTGTCCGCCAGTTGAAGCTCAACAGAAGTTGGGTGATGCAACAGGACAACGACCCAAAAGACAGAAGTAAATCAACAACAGAACGCCTTCTGAAGTGGTCCAGTCAGTCCTGAACTCAACCCAATTGAGATGCTGTCTCATGACCTCGAGAGCGGTTCACACCAGACATCAAGAATATTGTGGAACTGAAACAGTTTTATAAAGAGGAATGATCCAAAATTCCTCCTGACGTTGTGCAGGTCTGATCCACAACTACAGAAAACATTTGGTTGAGGTTATTGCTTCCAAAGGAGGGTCAACCAGTTATTAAATCCAAGTGTTCACATACCTTTTCCAACCTGCACTGTGAATGTTTACACAGTATGTTCAATAAAGACATGAAAAATGATCATTGTTGTCTGTTATTAGTTTAAGCGGACTGTGTTTGTCTATTGTTGTGACTTAGATGAAGATCAGATACAATTTATGCAGAAATCCAGGTAATTCTAAAGGGTTCACATACTTTTTCTTCCCACTGTACATATTTTTATTCAATGTTTATCATACAAAAACAACTTGCGAGTCCACTTCATTCTTAACAGCTTTTGATTCCACTTCACTTGGCTGATCTAAATAATCAGAGCCCATCTTTATTGTGTGCTGTTTTTTTGTGACATCTTGATTTATGACAGCAAGAAATGCTGTACAGTATCTGACATTCGTGACTGCAGGGTTTGTGTTCCATGCCCCTAGCTCAAAGTGTGTCAAACAGAGATCAGGCAGGGAAAGAGACCAGAGAAGGCCCATGTGGTTAGAGTGATGCATTCTGGGACGAGGTGAAGCCGTTGGTTTCATGCACGACATCCGTTTGTCCCCAGACTGAGGTCTGCTTGTTACAGAACAGTCTCCTCTCCACATCCTCTTCTCTCTGTCTCTTTTTCATGTTTTCGTGTGTCTGTGTTTTCTGCTTGTCTTACTTTTTGTCTTTTTCAAAATGATTCATGTTTGTCTCGTGGTACATTTATATCTTTCTTATTCCTATCACACCCTATTTTCTCTCCTCTCTCTGTGTGTGAAAAGCTCATTAGACGGAGAATCACAGGGCAGGAGGCACACCTGGAGCTAGACAGGACAGGACAGTGGAACACATCTGAAACGAGGAAGACCATCAAACATGTAAGGAAACACACACAGTGCAGGGGTCAGAAACCACCTCTGTCTCTGTCCCTGTCCCTGTCCTTGCGGATCGTTTAACCCACAAACCCCTGCAGTGAGGTCGGGAGTGACGAATCATTCATCACTCTTCATCAACCCTCTCCAGACCCAGACCGCTCTACATCATGGCATCATCATCATCATCATAGCAAACAACTGGCTGACATGCTAACTAAAGTTTGGATTGCTACCTGACATGCTAACATGCTAACATACGTTAGGGCCAGGGGGTTAGATGAGCGAGGCACAGTAACAACAGTGATAGCAGCAGCAACGCGGTAGCAGACGATACGTACCGGAGCACAGACTGGCGCGCCGAGCGGACCAGCGTGTTGCAGAAAGGCTGAGCGCCACTCTGGTGTAGATCCTCTATAGACCTACTCCAGGAAGTAGCCTTGTCCAGGGAGCCCTCCTCCCCATTATCCAGACCCTCAAAATTCAACCTGGGCCACGGACAGACAGACAGGCCGACGGACGGATGGACAGACAGGTAGACAGATGGATAGACGTACAGATGATGGACAGACAGAGGTCGAGGTAGATTAGGTTAGAAACGCAGCTCGGTAAAAGGTCAAAGGTTATGTTATACAGAAGAACTGCACAGTAAAAGGCTGCACAGTCAAGCTTAGTGCAACACAGAGTTGACAGGCTCAGTCATTCCCATTCAGGCCCAGTCCATAATGTGCCAGCATGGCAATATAACAGCACAGACGCATGGCTCACAATCAAGTCCAACCACTCATTCAGTCTGCCAAGTACGCAGCATACGAGGCATACAAGCACATTCAGGCACATTCAAAGGAACACAATGCTATAAGGAATCCATCCAGTTTGCTATTGCCCCTTTTCACAGACAGTGTGACCTTAGCTCCTATGTGTTGGGATCAACACTTCTTGGATCCAGTACCAATCTGGTTGGGTAGCGAACTACCTCTAGTCTCTTCTGAAGAGATGTGAAAAGCTTAGGGTGTGTGTACTCACATGACAGCACATTGTGCAAAGGAGAGGTACTCCACCAGGATGTCCAGACCTCTGTTTTCATCGTTGAGGAACTCCCGGACCCACCTGGGTGACATGGGACACAGAGAGGGGTTAGCAGGGCAGAATATTCAAGGCCTAACATCCTTATCTGCTAGTCACGGGTCATCCCTAAGTAGGGCCAGGACTTTTTCCCACATGACCTGAACAAGGAAAAACTCTGGGCATTACTCCATAGTTTTTCCTGGTGAGTTCACATGTTCAGGACAAACTCCTGGCCCTATTATGATGCATGGAAAATGATAATAGCCCTTATATCCAGAGGTACAGAGAGGCAGGAGAGAGAGACAAGGAAAGGGGCAGACTGAAACCTGAAAACACTAGCTACACACATTCCTAAGCGCTGCAAAAGCCAACATATTTGAGTCTACATCTTGTAGACTAAAGTCTGCTCAGAATGGGGTCCCCTACACCCCTACTACACCCCTGACGGAGAGAGAAAAGACTTGGCAAGGCAGCAACGGAAAGTAAACGCGAGTGAGCAAGGCTTCAGATTTCCTCTCTATTTAACTCTAGTTCTCTGGAGGGGGGGAAAGAAAGTCCAAACAAATGAATTCCCATTGCGATGAGAGAAAGAATGTGGAAGGCATATGGTATGGCTAAGAGAGAGAGTGAAGACTGGACACAAGTTGGAGTCCCTGACAGTCATGGTATTTGGGGCTCGATTCAATCCGTATCGCTGAAGTTCAGCGCCACAACTCGATTTCAATTGAAAGGTAATTTCCGATTGAGCCGACATATGCAACGTTGCCATTCAATTTAATTCTCGCTATAGCGCTGAACATCAGCGATACGGATTGAACAATCAAGCCCCCAGTCTTCCTTTCCCCCTTAGTCCCAAAACCCCTGCTTCCCCCTTGGTAAAATGCAGGGGAGTGGAATTGGGATAAATGTTCCAAAGGTTTCAAAATATCCCCAATATGCTGGTTAGGGAGGTTACTGGGGCAGGAGACTGTTTGGTAACACAAGACTCTGGATAGCCAAAGGTAAGGCAGAAAGGCAGGAGAGAGGCCCCTGTGTGAGGAAGAGAGAGGTGAGCAGAGAAAGAGAGGAAATAGTGAGAAGCAGTGAGATTGAGGCGGAGGGAGTAGAAAAAGGGAGGAGGGGGAGGCACGCCTGATCATCAGTTTCCTGTCTACCCCCCCCCCCCCCCCCCCTCTCCCCCTTCTTTTCCTGTCCAACCAGATGCTATTTCAGATTGTCTTGGCAATCTGAGGAATAACACGTCGGAGAGGGCCAGGATTCGGACACAATAAGCAGGGCTCTGTTCCACTGAATTTACCAACCGAACCAAAGCCTCTGTCTCAAAATAGCCTCTGTCTTTTCCTGCCTGTGTGTCTTTCTGGAAAAGACTTTAGAACACACAGACTATTATAGGAGTTATTATTGGAGGTATGCCGTGAATACATGCTTACTGTCCCTCTGGCGTACCCAACTAAGCTTCCTGCTCAATGCTATGTTATGAAGGAATGGACCATTCCTTTCCCTAGCATTACAATACAATGACTACCATCTGGGCATTGTGAAGAGGAAGACTCCACTATGAAGTAAAGCATGCTGGGAAGGGTGGCAGGACAGAACAATAGGAATGATCTGGGCATCAGGAAAACAAGCTGTTGGTCCCTAGGGACAGGAAGCGAAAGAGGAAAAGCACAGAAAGGCTCTTTCTCTCTTAAAGGGGAAAAAATGGTTGTTCTTAAAGGGGAGATAATGGAATTGGTTGTTGTAGGGGAAAATAATAAGGGAGTTGATTTCCCACCGGCCTTTCACTTCCATAGTAGCCATTATTCTTGTAGCTGTGCCCCGCCCCAGGGGTAAAGTTACAGTGTGGTATTCGTAGAAGACACATCAATTCTTGTAAACGTCATGTGAGAAGGGACGGTAATATTGGGGATTTCCAGTACTCTGACTCTCATTGGTTGACAGAAGAGAGGAGGGGAGGGATGAGAATAGATCATCACCCTATGTGATTGGTCCTCAGCGAGATCTCCAGTTCCCTCAGAACTTTAGTGGATTCCTGGACCCGCCTTCGGAACTTCTTGCGTGTGACTCCTGGGTCTAAGTAGCCCCGTAGCTTGGAGATGTAGGTGTGAGGAGGGTTCTTCACCTGAAACCGTTCCTAATATAACACACGGGGAAGAGGGTGGACAGAGTGAGCAGTGTACCATAATAGGGTTCCAACCATTATGGAGAAAAGACTAAACCTACACTGCAACAAAATGTTTTTTTCTATCTAATCTATCAACATTGCTTCATAGCTATTGGTGTTCGAACAGACTAGATGTGTGGGTTTGTAGAGGTGTAGCTGTGGGATTGTTTACTTGTAGTAACCTACATGTGTTGTCGTATTTAAAGAAGTTTACCTGGTCACAAATGAGGTCCCATTTCTTGTCATTATCATACTGTCTGAGGAGTCTGGCTTTGTCGGGAGGAAGGTTCATGGAATTCTGAAAAACAAGACAGACAAGATTTCATCAATGCAAATATCAGAGCACACATCTTTGTTGAATCATTAATTAATCATTTAATCATAATTTATCATTTCATGGCTGTTTCAGGGCTGATGATCATGTATGTTGTGTTTTTAGAGGCCAATTTAGTGTTTTTATGGGGCCTATGACTTCACTTCCTGTCTTGACTTGTAGCATCCTGTTGCATGAGCTCATCCAAAACCCTCCTCTGCACCCCAAATGGCACTCTATTCCCTATTTAGCGCACTACTTCTGACAGAGCCCCAAAAGTAGTGCACTAAATAAGGAATAGGGTTCCATTTGGGAAGCACCCGTTCTCTGCGGTTGGTCGTAATAAGCGTCTGAATCTTTCAGTAGTGACTACACTGCACTTTTTAACCACCGGCTAGCTAGTAGCTACAGCCTCTCTCTAAAACAGAAAGGAAATGGCTATTATTACTTGCTACTTACTATCTTATTGCTATCACTTATCCAGCCATAAAAACACTTAACACCACACAACATGAGAGAGGAGAACAGCCCTCAGGCAACGGCCAAATGTTTTACTGCGGAGGCTCAAATTAAGACATTTAGCATGATTGCTCTAATTTGTTGTTTGACAACTATCCCATTTCATGTCTCTACTCCACCGTCGTGAGCGTTAACACACACCATACAGTATAACACAGGCGCGTGTGTGTGTTCGTTCTATGACATGGGCCTCTGCCTCTGGGTAAAGACTTCCTACCATGAGTCATGAGACCATAAACAGAGGTCAGTGGTCAACTCTGAAAACTCTTAAACACCAGGAAGTGCAACAATACGAGGCTGTTAGTTACAGCTAGCTCCTCTCCTCGCCACCCCGTCATGTGTAACTGATCGCCTCAGCATTTCTCTTTGAAGAGACCATGAAGGTTTTGCTCTGTTTTCTCAGTCCGGCTCAGACTCAGGGCCCCTCATTTTACATCCCACATAGACAGAGCCCCACAGCCAAACCACACATATGCACACACACACGCACCAATACATACACACACAGACACACACACCACAAACTGCCTGTCAGCTTGACCTGTGACCCTCAGCTACAACTTACCCCTGGCCTCACCTCCTAGCACACACAAGGCTCTTTCTCAATTCGTTTTTCCTCGTTCATCTTTCCTTACTCCTCGCCGCCTCCTTGAAAGAAAGTCTGAGGTGAGAGACCTCCAATGTGGTTGAGAAGGAGGCTAGGAGATAGGATGTGAGGAATTGCAGAAAGACTCATTGAGGAAGAGCTACACTAACTGAGCGTGAAGAGATCCCAACCCGGACTATTCGTGATCCTCTGAACCATTCACCATTAGTAGTAAGTTTACAAGATGAAATGTACCAAGGAACCAAAAACCATTCTGTCAATAGTGTCAGCATGTGGTGTAGTATCATGCCCCCATGGACTTTCCTATCCCTACAATGATTCATAGCAGTGGAATATCACATATAAAGTGTATTTTTATTTATTTTCCACAATGCAGTGGGGGTGATTGGATCTTTCCATCATCAGCACGTGTGCAGCATGAATCATGTTGGTCTGGCTGTCTGAGAGGCTGGATGAGGACTGTGGCACATTGCTTGTTTTCTGTGCAGTATTGCTGAAGTAGCCTGGAAATTCTGACTGAACATGAAATGGGGCAGCGTACAGACTGGATTTCCAGGCTACTGCTGAGGGTGTCATTGACTCAGACTCAGCTGTCTGCTGGGAGTCAGACTTCGATAAGACGCTGCTCCTAAACACACGATCTAAAGCAGAAATCACATAGCGACTCAACTTTACTCTACATTTGCCGGCTTTGTTTAAAACCACACTGACAGAAACGGCAACTATAATCACTGATCCTTTGAACGTCTACAGAGTACTCGTTAAACTTTCTGAAAATAAATGACAAATAAAAGAATGCAAAGCTGCCTGCCTGAGGGGGGAAAAAAATCTATCTGAAAGCCTCTAAAAATGAACAATTATTTGACTCACAAAAAAAGTCTCTGAGAAGAACTACTGTAGGGTTCTCGGACCTGAAGGACTGAAGTGGAGAGATCCGTGAGAATCTGTTAAATTAGGCTTATTTGAAAAACATTGCCTTCAAATGGCACCCTATTCCCTATTTAGTGCGCTACCCATTGGCTCTGGTCAAAAGTAGTCCACTAGATAGGACTTCCAAAACCTACACAGCTCCGAAAAAAACACGAGCATTCCAGATGTCCAGAATTAGACAAGGAATGTGTCCTGTTCATAATGGTACAAATTTGCTCTAAATTCTCTCACTCCCTCTTTCCTTTCCTTCCCTCCTTTTCTCTCTTGGGGGAAGAATGTTACCTACCACAGTCTCTCCCTTTCTTCTCTTTCTCGTCTCGTCTCTCTCTCTTTCTCTCCCTCCCTCTCTCTCTTTATTTCTCATCTCTCTCTCGCTCTCCCCCTCGGAGGGCTGTCGCCGTGTGAGCTCCATCTCATTCATTCCAAATGTCAGAAACAGGATGGGACAACTGACCACAAAGTTTGATATCCAACAATACTTTCAAACTTTCAGAATCTCAGACAGAAACAAATAAAGCTGATGACACTTGTGGTTTACCACCAGTTCAGTACAGTAATGTTGTATACAGTGTATGTCAGCTTCTTGGGGGGGGGAGATACAGTAGGACTGAGTGGTCTAAACAGTATTTATGGGCTTCATTGGCGGATCCTGACAGACACTCTGTCAACGTAAATAGTCTGTATTTCTTCATTGTTAATCCTGTAAGGACGAGAGAACTACGAATGTTTGCTAAGCGGGTGTCACTACCACAGTTCCCAGTACAGTTCATCATGTGAAATAAGTCCGGCTCCAATGCAAACAACCCAGTGATAATGAACCTACATGCGACGACGATAAGATCGAACAAACAACCTCACATCCGATCCAGGATCTGCCACAGCCAAGCCTAGTCCCAGGTCTGTTTATGCTGTTTTGCCAACTCCAGATCTGGGATCAGGATAGCGTCAGCCCAGAACCTATTCCTCTTTGTTTTCCTGCCACGCTCAGCCTCAACTAGCCGTGCAGATTAAGGAAGAACCTCCGGGCACAATACAGGCACAGAGCAGGGTTCACTACTCTCCTAATTTAATGATGTAGTCCACACAGCCTACTCTGCACTAGCCCTAAACACACAGAGAGACACAGAGAGAGAGAGAGTTTCCTGTATTGTAGTTATTAGTTTAAATCCTAAAGGGCAAACTGTGTTCCCTGAATAACAACATGAAAATCTCCGTCAGCTTTCCGGTAAAGAACATTGCCCAGTAGATTATTTAAAGCAAGGGGGCGGGGCATAACGTTTGTTCATTGTGTCATATGAATATGTTTTTATTATCCAAACATGAACCTTTTTACAAAGAAAAACAGACGATATTAGGCTACTTATCTACTCTTTGTTCCTGTTCCTAGTGGCGGCGCTATGATCTCTAACAGGAAAACCCACCAAACAGCTCTATGTTCAAGTTTGTTTCTCCTCTCACGGTTAAAACTGGGTAGAACACACACAGCTGTGTGTACTGTACATACAGGTACATGTATATGTGTGTGTGCAGCTGTAAAATTAAGCAGTAAGGCCCGAGGTGGTGTGGTATATTGCCAATATACCACTGCTAAGGGCTGTTCTCAGCACGACGCAACGCGGAGTGCCTGGATGCAGCCATTTGCCGTGGTATATTAGCCATATACCACAAACCACAGAGGTGCCTTATAAACTGGTTACCAATATAATTAGAACAGTGAAACGTATGTTTTTGTCATACCCGTACTATACGGTCTAATATACCACGGCTTTCAGCCAATCAGCATTCAGGGCTCGAACCACCAAGTTTCTAATGTTGCTTTAAAAGCATGACAGACCAGAGGAAGACTAGGAGTGTCTCTACTGTTTCTCCAGGCCCCCTGACTGCAACACACACACACTGATACAGAGTGGTTGCCTCGAGCTAGATTTGGGTAATTGGAGCAACATAACCCAATTTAGCTAACTTCATTTTACTTTCTACATCCTGTGTTTACAAGAAGAAGCTAAGAAAAGTATTAAAGTAGGCCTTTTTTAGACTCGCAAAATAATACTATTCCAACAGAGTTAGCACCTCTCCTGATAGTTTTGGAATTAGGAAAAATACAGTGATGCAGAAAGAAAACTCTCTAAAAATGTGGTGCTTGTTATATGTTTCACGCTGCCCACTAGCAAACCCAGCAAAGGTCTTTCTTGTTTGACCTGAGATTGATCGGCCTGACAAAGGAGTGAATACACAGCTTTGTGTTGATTCTGTGAAGTCAATGCCATTCTCATCCTTTGACATTTGAGCAATTTTTTTTCCCCAATAGCATATCGCAGGACAATAGCCAGTGGCCAGGACCAATATGTTTCCCCGTTGATCAAACAAGGCACACACAAGGCCTGAGCCTGGTAACAACACAAAAACTGTACAAATATACACATCCAACCCTTAATCTCATAGCCTGGTGACCATAGTAGTTGGCAGGCTAGCAAAACAGATCTGTGAACAGGCATTTATTCTCTTAAAGTCTATGGCCAACCTGATCAGTTATACCAGTTGTATGAGAGAGAGAGAGAGAGAGAGAGAGAGAGAGAGAGGGAGAGAGAGAGAACTTCATATGCCCTATTGCTCCAGCCAGTTCTCTTGCCGAGTCTGCCTCACTGATTTCCACTTATCCTCTAGTTCAGTTTAGGACCTGCAAAGCAGCCAGACTAGAAGCCTTGTCTGAGCCAGAGCAGCCTGTAGGACAGGATGTCTATCGTAGGGCCTTAAAGCAGCCAGAAGCTCCCAAATAAACTACTGAGAAAAACAAGGCGGACGAACAGGACGTTTCTCAAGCTACTTTCCCACAGATTCAACACCTACAGAGATAACAAAGGACAGATATACTGCACTGAACCAAATTAGACCATTACTCATAGGCTACATCCCAAATGGCACCCTATTCCCTACAGCAGGGTTTCCCAAACTCGGTTTGATTGTGTTGCTGGTTTGTGTCCAGATATCAGACATCAGTTTATTTCACCAAGATCTCTGTAGTATATTCTCAAACACAAACAAGCCCAAAAAAGAGCTCCATGTTTGAGCTAAATCTGGGAGTTTTACTGAACGCTCTCATTAAGTACTGGCTAAGCAGACATGTATACAGTATATATACAGTTGAAGTCGGAAGTTTACATACACTTAGGTTGGAGTCATTAAAACTTGTTTTTCAACCACTCCACAAATAACTTGTTAACAAACTATAGTTTTGGCAAGTCGGTTAGGAAATCTACTTTGTACATGACACAAGTCATTTTTTCAACAATTGTTTACAGTCAGATTATTTCACTTATAATTCACTGTATCACAATTCCAGTGGGTCAGCCGTTTACATACACTAAGTTGACTGTGCCTTTAGACAGCTTGGAAAATTCCAGAAAATGATGTCATGGCTTTAGAAGCTTCTGATAGGCTAATTGACATAATTTGAGTCAATTGGAGGTGTACCTGTGGATGTATTTCAAGGCCTACCTTCAAACTCAGTGCCTCTTTGCTTGACATCATGGGAAAATTCAAAGAAATCAGCCAAGACCTCAGAAAAAATTGTAGACCTCCACAAGTCTGGTTCATCCTTGGGAGCAATTTCCAAACGCCTGAAGGTAACACGTTCATCTGTACAAACAATAGTACCAAGTATAAAAACCATGGGACCACGCAGCCGTCATACTGCTCAGGAAGGAGACGTGTTCTGTCTCCTAGAGATGAACGTACTTTGGTGCGAAAAGTGCAAATCAATCCCAGAACAACAGCAAAGGACCTTGTGATGATGCTGGAGGAAACAGGTACAAAAGTATCTATATCCACAGGAAAATGAGTCCTATATCGACATAACCTGAAAGGCCGCTCAGCAAGGAAGAAGCCAATGCTCCAAAACCGCCATAAAAAAGCCAGACTATGATTTGCAACTGCACATGGGGACAAAGATCGTACTTTTTGGAGAAATGTCCTTTGGTCTGAGGAAACAAAAATAGAACTGTTTGGCCATAATGACCATCTTTATGTTTGGAGGGAAAAGGGGGAGGCTTGCAAGCCGAAGAACACCATCCCACCGTGAAGCATGGGTGTGGCAGCATCATGTTGTGGGGGTGTTTTGCTGCAGGAGGGACTGAAAAAGTGTGTATGAGCAAGGCCTACAAACCTGACCTGCTCTGTCAGGAGGAATGGGCCAAAATTCACCCACCTTGTGGGAAGCTTGTGGAAGGCTACCCGAAACGTTTGACCCAAGTTAAACAATTTAAAGGCAATGCTACCAAATACTAATTGAGTGTATGTAAACTTCTGACCCACTGGGAATGTGATGAAAGAAATGAAAGCTGAAATAAATAATTCTCTCTACTATTATTCTGACATTTCACATTCTTAAAATAAAGGGGTGATCCTAACTGACCTGAGACAGGGAATTTTTACTAGGATTAAATGTCAGGAATTGTGAAAAACTGAGTTTAAATGTATTTGGCTAAGGTGTATGTAAACTTCTCACTTCAACTGTATATATAGCTAGTGGGATCGTCTCCATCAATTCATCTAGATTCTAGACTGAAAACTGGATCCCAGTCCCACAGCGAAACTGATTAAATCCAGTTGAGTTGAGTCAAGATTTTCTCAGATTGCTGAGAACTGCAATGTCGTTTGAACAATAGACCAGCGTTTCTCAAACTCGGTCCTGGGGGTCCCTTCTGGGTGCACGTTTTGGTTTTTGCCCTACCACTACAAAGCTGATTCAAATAACCAACTCATCATCAAGCTTTGATTATTTCAATCCACTGTGTAGTACTAGAGCAAAAACCAAAACGTGTTCCCAGGGGGAGCCCCAGGACCAAGTTTGGAAATCTAACATAACTCAAGAAATCTGTAATTAATTTAGAAGTTTTTGCTGAGGAGGTTTTAGTCACACAATATTACATCTAGCTAAGGTGTTTGGTACAATATCTCTGCCCAGGCGTTGCTGATGCATACCAGATCTTACAAAGTAAAAATCCTTATTTTGGGTTCAAAACCACTCCAGGCCACCCTTGACCGTCTAAAACCAGATAGAAAGTATGTAGAAATGATAATGGACCTATACATTTAAAACTACAGTAATTGCCCTATTTCTGGCTTACAAATAGATTTTGGCAAACAAATCGGTAACATAAAATCTGGTGAATTCCCGATGTGCCCCTTGATGGGAAAACACTTTGAAGACACCTTTTTGGTTCCAGGTAGAACCCTTTTGGGTTCCATGCAGAACCCTTTCTACAGAGGCCTCTACATGAACCCAAAAGGATTCTACCTGAAACCAAATAGGGTTCTGCCTGGAACCAAAAATGGTTCTCCTATGAGGACAGCCGAAGAACCCTTTTGGATCCCTTTTTTTGAAGAGTCTACCGTCACTCTCTCTAAATGGAGGCGAGGGAGAGGAGTGGAGGCAGCTCATATCCAGTGGATTGATGGAGAATAATACAGCAGACACTCCATCACCACCTCTGACCATCTGACTGTCTGACCGCCTCCTCATCTGGTAGGACTACAGCAGATGAGACCTCAGCCTTGTGGTCCGAAGGTGTTTTTATGTGACAATCCCGCATAAACATACCTTGCAAGAGAATGGCCTCCCTCCCTGCCAAGTGCCAACTGGTGACTTTCCCTTTGAAAGCAATCCCACTGTAAAAACGACTGCCCTAGACTGCGTCTGAGAAATGGACCCCTAGAGAGAAACTCTAGGCTTGCTCCTGCTACACTTTAATGAAAGGGTATTGGCTGGTAAGGATGGAAAACCTCTCGCTGTTGATCCCTGACAGAAACTAGATCCAAGAAGAATCCAAGACTGAGGAGGCAAAGAAAACAACATGAATATGGCCTAGACCTGGACTGACTGTGTTTTCTTAAGCCCTTTTTACTGAGCACATCTTAGGCACAGTGGATGAGAAAAGCAAACCCTATGTATTGAGTTTGGGCGGTGAATCAGTTTTTAGTGTGTAGAGTAGTCTGTATTTGGCTCAAGATAAATGACCCCCCTTAAATAACAAGTGGGAGAAGAATCTGAGAATATAGGCTGTGCCCTAAGGAAGGGTAGCCTCCTAACCCTCCCTTCTCCCCTCTCTCTTCTTCTCCCGCTCTCCCTGTCTCTCCTTTCCCCGTCTCCCCTCCGACTCTTCCCTTCCTCTCCCCTTTCTCCGAATACCCTCTCCCCTCCTCTCCCTTCTTTCCCCTCTCCCTCTCACTCAACCCCTCTCTCTCCCTCTCTCTCACTCTCCTCCAACCCCTGTCCCACAGACTCCCATACTTGAGGTAATGCATGAGATACGGCTGTTTGTACCAAGGAATATTACATCACAGTGACTGTAAACATGGGTGGGACAATGTAATGCAATGTCATGTAAGTGAATAAGTGACCATGTATTGTTAGGCTCCATCTCTGACGACATCTGCAGATGCACTGCTGCTAGCTACACTGTAGTCTTTTACCCCGTTAACATCACTGCCAACACTATTGTCTGCCTTGTCCTCCTCCCTGTGAGAAAAGTACAATGAAAGAGGACAGACACGCACTCGCACAAACCCTGGGACTAGTGGGGCACAATGAAAGGACTCCTGTCCTCAGCTGTCACCGTCATGGGACCAGGGGAACTTCCTTGACTCTTCAGTAAATTAAACAGCCTTGAGTAATGAATGTTTTGTTTGGTAGATGTTATTATGTGTTTACTGAGGGGGGCTCGTGTGTGTGTGTGTGTGTGTGTGTGTGTTTCAATGACGGCCTAGGAACAGTGGGTTAACTGCCTTGTTCAGGGGCAGAACGACAGATTTTTACCTTGTCAGCTTGGGGATTCAATCTTGCAACCTTCCGGTTACTAGTCCAACGCTCTAACCACTAGGCTACCTGCCGCCCCCATTTACAAATGAAGTATGTGTGTTTAGCGAGTCCACCAGATCAGAGGCAATATGGATGACCAGGGATGTTGTCTTGATAAGTGAGTGAATTTGACCATTTTCCTGTCCAAATGTAATGAGTACTTTTGGGTGTCAGTGAAAATCTATGAAGTGAAAAGTAGAATATTTTCTTAAGGAATGTAGTGAAGTAAAAGTAGTCAAAAATATAAATAGTAAAGTAAAGATACCCCAAAAAGTACTTTAAAGTGTGTGTGTGTGTGTGTGTGTGTTTGAAAAATGCCATCACTGTTTTCATGCTCTCAATTAAAAGACCTGTTGAATTAAATGAAGAGAGAGGCAGAGCCAGAGAGGAGTGTGAGAAAACGTTGCCCCCTTTCTCTGCGCCGACATCTGATCCACCTGGCGCTCTTCACAAGGTAACCCGAAACAGGCAGTCACAACAAAGACCAGCAGAGCCAGAGACATCAGCACAAAGAGACTGGAGAACTACTGGGGCCAGGGCCCACCAACCAGCTAGCCTACTGTCACCTCACCCAGAGAGACAGAGGGGGGATAGAAGGGAGGTGAGAGAGAGAGGGGAGGGGTAGAGTAGGAGAAAAATGGGAGCAGAGTGAGAAGGGGAGAAGTGAGGATGAAAAGAGAGAAGAGAGGGGAAGAAAGAGGTGGAGTATTGGGGGAGGAGTATTGGCAGGATGACATAGGACCCTATCTCTCCCCCCTGCAGGTTCTTGTTGACAGAACCAACTAAAACAAGCTCGGCAGCCACATTAAGGTATTAACATAACAAGCCTGAGCTAACTGAGGTGTTCATTAAACATGCTAGCTAAATCCAATGACAGAACCACATTCTCTGAACCACCAGGACAATAAAACATTCTAATCCCATTGTCCTGAACAATTTACAGTAATGACAACTAATGATAGTACTGATCTGTACTTTTCTGTAGTCAACTGACCAGATCACCCTGTAGTGGCCTCCTGGGTGGAATGTTATACATTTGTCACATTGTTTTTTTTTAAACCTGCCGAAAATCTGGTGTTTCTAAGTCCAATGGTTTCGTTTTATTTCAGTCTTCTGTGATGTAATATTAGGATGCAAATTCTAAATTATATCTGCCATAGTACAGGTGTCTTTTCTTAAGTCCATAACCATGTGTGTGAGGTGTATACTTTTGTTTTAATGTAGATCTGTTTAAGACTACCAAGAAACACTGTGTGACCCTGATTTAGCCCACTGCAGTAATTAAAACACAAAGTAAAAATTAAAAAATGAATTTAATATGTTACATATAATGTATAAACAGTTGGCATCAAGGAAAATGAATGATCTAACAGTGATCTGCTTCTCTGCAGACAATGACACCATGCTACTAAGCAACATAATAGCTGAATTGATGGCCTGAAAAGCGTTAAAACACAAAGCGTGTAAAATCCCCATGACACCATCTTGATGCGATAGTTAGCAGCAACAGGCTTTCCAGCTGTGGTGTGGCTGTGGTGTGGCTGTGAGACTGTCCTACAGTCTGCTCTGCTCTCCCTGCAGTGCAGGAGCCAGGGCTGACTGTTGCTCAGCCCATCACTTTCCCCTCTGAAGACCTGGGTTCAAATAATATTGAAAATCGTTCAAATACTTTTAGCGTTTGATGTACCCTGCCTGGAGTGCCAGGTGGGCGGGGTTTGCAAGTTCATGTCTTTTCTATTGGTTCCACTGCAACAAACGAGCTCAATCCAGGAGAGGAAAAAGTATTTGAAATGATTTGAATTAGTGCTTGAACCCAGGTCTGGAAGCCTGGCCCGAAAACCCCCTCATCTCCCCTGGGCCTTCTGACTCTCAGACATTTGTATGTTCTCTACCAGTCGCCGCTTGCCAATGAAGACCCAAAGAGGCAAACGTCTAGACATCCACTGCCAATCTGAGACATAAGTTATGTAGACGTAAAGACTTGATGTGATATCTGACAACCATTTCAGAAAAAATAAAATAATAATAATTGAGGCATGGCTGCCCCTCAAAACTGTTTGTTAATTCATGAAACAAGCCATAAAAACTGGATGTGATGGCCAACAACCTTTTTCGGGCGCAAAACAACAAGTAATTGAGCTATGGCTGTGTGTAAGTGTATTTATGTATTTTTCCTCCAATGGGTCTGGATCGGGGACATGAGAAGAATGATCTATGCCGTTCATAGCCTGTTGAGTCCTGCCGAGATGAGTTTCCAGACAATTATCATAAGGTTCTTTGAAGCCGGACCAGTCTTGTTATGATCAGGGTGGGAAATATAAAGCCATGTCTGGGACTCAGGGGCTCTGTGAAGGATCTAGATGCTCAAACCTCCAACCAGAATCTAAAGCCTAGTGGTGGCATTTCCACGCGGGCAGAACACGTTGAAATGAAGAGTTTACAACTAGATAACATCCAACTGGTTGTATTGATGTCATTTCAACCAGTTTTGCCCCTTGGGTCACTCTTGTCGTGAATGTCCAAAACATACCAATGACCTTATCACACAACAATGTCCTAGAATGCCCCCACTTGACAAAACACGGCTACTAGCTAACCAACCAATGTTTTGACACAAGAAACAGAGAAATTAAAAAGGTTATGAGATGAAACATAAACAAAATGGCCACTACAACTGATCATGAATCAGGCATTCGTTCATTCCAGCATGGCCAACAGACGTCCTGTTTGTTTCCCTCAGGCCGTCCAGAGGGAAGCCCCAGACCAGAGGATATACGCATGGTATGCCAGGAATGCAGGTAGATTAATGCCTCAGTAAGTCAGGTCGTGGCCCACCGGCCCTTTCGGCACCCTGCACAGTCAGTCAGAGTGTCAGCTAAAGATCTACTGGAGCCTGGAGGGAAAAACACAACAGAACCAAGGAGAACTGTCTATCTGGAACTAAAGGCTCTGGAATGTCACCCAAATGTGGAATTACGCACTAGAGTTGACGGACATTACTTCAACTAACCTCAAAACAACAGCTCTGAATCGGGAATGACGTGCCGTTTGGAACGCAAACGTAGCGTTAAAGCCATAACCCATTAGTCCTTCAACTGGATTTACACCCGTCTGTCCCTGTGAGGGTCAGGACGTAAAAGAGTGCAGCACAAAAGGCACCAAGGGATGAGGGCCCCTGTTTAAACAATCCAACCAACAGAGTCCCCATTGTACTGAGGAGGAAACCCCTTCTATCCAGAGGAAAAGCTAGGGGCTCACTGCAGCTGCATCAGAGACAGAGCATGCAACCCCCCCCCCCCCCTTTTACTTCATACCTACACACACACTGCATGCACATACACACTAGCACATTGACATATACATAAATACAGCCGCCACACTCCCTCACACATAAACAACACTCGACTACGTGAGCCACACGAAGGACCAAACAAAATGGCTTATTGTACAGAGGCAGTACAACGAACTATGTACGCTCGTTCTGTGGACTTCATATCCCAACGTCACAGCGAGGAGAACACTGTTTGTGTTGAGCCTCCAGCCCAGACCATTCAAGTTGAAGTCTTGAGTACTCTTCAACAGTATCAAGGTGGCCAGTTGAACGACTGCCTTAAAAAATATTGGAATGGAAGAATCCTTGTTCAGTCAGGTGGGTCACGCGAAGAACCTCACAGAGTCATTGACGTTCCATGTGCGTAGAGACACGCTGTATCTGTTCAGTCATGCTCTTCAACTTGACCTGGGCTTTTCAAAAAAATAACTGCTCTGCTCAGAAAAGCACTAAAACCTATCGTTCTGGGCCCATAAAGACG
This sequence comes from Salmo salar, assembly GCF_965601325.2. Classification (NCBI taxonomy): domain Eukaryota; kingdom Metazoa; phylum Chordata; class Actinopteri; order Salmoniformes; family Salmonidae; genus Salmo; species Salmo salar. The sequence continues at coordinate 43,761,450 of NC_138303.1, forward strand.
AACCCATAATGAGAACTAGCTATAGCCTGGGGGACAGCGAGCCAGATGGAACTGCCTTCACTTGGGACTATGCTCCCCCAGTCCCCCCTCTCTGTAGCTGTATGGAAGCCTGGTCCTGGCCTTGGTGGTGACAGAGACATATGTACGATTCTCCCAGCGGGAGTTTGTGGCATAGCAAACAAACAAAAGATGACCCCCAACACCACACACGCACACACACACACACACACACACACACACACACTGCCTCTTTAGAACTGTCGAATATGTTGACAGAGGTTAGCGTGGTCAGAGCAGATACATAAAATGATTTAAGTTGTCCAATAAACGCTGCACACAGTTAAGGCCATTAGTTCCAACTGAGTGGCATCTCTCAAACACTCTGTCCTCCTGACTCAACTCAGAGTGATCACAGAGGAGAGGGGCTGGGTAGAAGTTGGATTCACTCTGTCCTGTAGGTGCTTTCTGTCTCGTGTCGCCTCTCTGTGTTTTCAGTTACCCTTCCTATCCTTCCTCTAACTTCTCAAAATGTCATCCCCCCCCTGAGTGGGAGTGATGTGTGTAGTGCACATGAGCATTCACAACAGATCACAGCTTAAAAATGTTCATCACAAAATGTCATCCCCCCCCCCCCCTGAATGGGAGTGATGTGTGTAGTGCACATGAGCATTCACAACAGATCACAGCTTCAAAATGTTCATCACAAAATGTCATCCCTCCCCCCCCCCCCCCCCCCCCCCCCTGAGTGGGAGTGATGTGTGTAGTGCACATGAGCATTCACAACAGATCACAGCTTCAAAATGTTCATCACAAAATGTCATCCCCCCCCCCCCCCCCCCCTGAGTGGGAGTGATGTGTGTAGTGCACATGAGCATTCACAACAGATCACAGCTTCAAAATGTCATCTCCCCCTGAGTGGGAGTGATGTTTGTAGTGCACATGAGCATTCACAACAGATCACAGCTTCAAAATGTCACCCCCCCCCCCCCCCCCCCCGAGTGGGAGTGATGTGTTTAGTGCACATGAGCATTCACAACCGATCACAGCTTCATGAGTATCTTCTCTCTTTCCGGTAACACGTAGGCTTATTTGTGTGCTGTTTACTCCTGAGAGCTTCTCAGTCTCTGTGTTGTCACTGTGAACGCGCAGAGATGTACCTGGCCTGCGCACCAGAATAGACGTGCCAGATGTTTTATGAGTGCCTGTTTTGGGATGTTCTCGTCAGTTCACATTTGGTAACTCATTGCGGAAGCTGCTTTTGTGCCGAGGAAACCCCACCTGTGCCTTGTACTGTTAGGAGAGGTTCTGCCTTTTCTTTGGAATACTGACATGTAAAGTCAGAAGTTTGTATTGATAGATAGATAGATAGATAGATAGATAGATATTTGTAAAAATAATTGAATTGTACATTTATCACCATCATCACCAGCGCTTTGTAAATACATTTCATCACCATTTACACCTCTACCTGCCTGCCTCGTTGTCCTTAAGCCTGCTAGAAAGACCCTATTTTGCAACCCAAGACTGATCATTTGACAGTCCACTCATGGGTCATTTCCTCTTCTATTTTGATCTCGATCTGACTACTGCTGATGTCAGAGGAGTGGTGGAGGAGTCACTTTGTCAGCACTTTCCGTCTCATTTCACTTCCCCTACGGTTCACTTAAACCTCTCACTGTGCACACCACGTCATTTCAACGTGAATAATTGGGTAATATTTGGTTGAGCTGTTGATCAATGAGATTACAACCTACGTTCAACACCACTCAAAAAGACAGCCGAAAGTTTGTTGAATTTCCAAAAGGTCTATCACTGCGCTTTCAACCATTTTTAAAAGCACAGCAAAAATAAAATGGGAATACAATGTCAGATACTTCATTTATTTATACAACATATTAATGTGTTACCACTGTGCCTCATCTAATAGCTGAACCAAATGACCTGGATTGCAGTTGAGATTACAATAAAAATACAGCTGAACAGCTGAAAATACCATATTTTGGGTTAGTGAAAATGTACTTCACCGCGGTTTATATGGTACAATGATTCTCTACACTTGCTTGTTTTGTCACATAAACTGAAATTAGGCTAACTATTAGAATTCTAGCAACCAGGAAACGGCGGAGCGATTTATGCATAGTGCATCTTTAACTTTAGGCTATTTAGTGTATTACAAATGTAATATTTTATTGTGTTTGGTTGACAAGGCAACCAAATATCACCATTTAAAGGAGATGAATCTATGGCTTGTATTGTACTGGCTCAATCCTATTCTTTAACTTTTATTTTGGTTGAGTTGGTGACGTGAATCCAACATATTATTTAACTTGTCGACAAGTTAATAGGCTATGTTGATATTTGGTTGTGTTGACTACAATTCAATATCACTAAATATCATTAAATCAACCAGAACTTGAAACCATATATATTTTTTTTTAATCTGGGTTGATGACTTTGCAAATACTATACAGGCCTAAATAGTATCATTGATGATATATGAGCGATGCTATACATTTACTCTGTTAAACCTACCCTTGGGAATGACTTCGATAGCAACAGTAAATCTATCTAGTTTTTAAGTGGAGATCTCGTAACAATCACAATAGCACATTGGTCATAGTCAGTGACTAATGTCATAGCTAAGCAGACGGTGCTTGGTTAAAACTCTGGATGGGAGACCAGAGGGTAGCAGAAGGTGCTTGGTTAAAACTCTGGATGGGAGACCAGAGGGTAGCAGAAGGTGCTTGGTTAAAACTCTGGATGGGAGACCAGAGGGTAGCAGAAGGTGCTTGGTTAAAACTCTGGATGGGAGACCAGAGGGTAGCAGAAGGTGCTTGGTTAAAACTCTGGATGGGAGACCAGAGGGTAGCAGAAGGTGCTTGGTTAAAACTCTGGATGGGAGACCAGAGGGTAGCAGAAGGTGCTTGGTTAAAACTCTGGATGGGAGACCAGAGGGTAGCAGAAGGTGCTTGGTTAAAACTCTGGATGGGAGACCAGAGGGTAGCAGAAGGTGCTTGGTTAAAACTCTGGATGGGAGACCAGAGGGTAGCAGAAGGTGCTACTCAGTGGATATAACTTGGAACATCTGATGAGGTTTTAAAGCTACAACTTCAATGTGTTTTATACAAGGTTTATCTATGTTAAAATGAAGTTACCGTGATGACATCATCTCGCGGTTGAAATTGCACCCTCAAACAGCTGTTCACATGAATGGCTTATTTTGTATCCGATGTATTTTCCACGTAGATTCCACGTCACAATATGCTTAATTAAATTGGAACAATGTTGAGTCGACCAGTTTGTGCCCAGTGGGCTCCTTACCTTCCTGCAACCTCAAAATGTAATTCCACACAAATATCCATGAGCTCCTGCAAACCAGAGGGACTTTCCTGCCTGTACCACAGTCAAACCTCAGAGTATGGTGCAACTCTCTGCAACACTCTGGTTGTGTCCTAAATAGCAACCTAGTCCCTATATAGCACACTACTTTTGACCAGAGCCCTCTGACTCTGTTAGGGCGGACTCCAACCAACGTAATCGAGTATTGAAAATAATCAGTCACTTTCCCCAAAAGCTTTTAAAGACGTTTGTGTGTGTGTGTGTGTGTACTGTTCAAAACGTTGTTAAAGTCATCACAGCAGCAGGCAGCCAGTTCAAAGGGAATGTTCCCTCTGTGAGCCTAGTTGAGTTGTCCTGTGGTCCCAGCCCAGACCTGACCACAGGAATCCAGCGGTGGAGTGGAATTGTGCGGGGGCACTTTGAAAGAAGATCCATCCAGAACACCAAGGCCCCGGCCCCCATTCCAACTGCTCCAGACATACACACCTTTCAAAACCCCACCACCACCTCCACATCTCTCTCATAAGGAGAAAGGCATATGGAGAAGGTTAGCTAATAAGCCAGACCCTAATTTGGTGAGTGGGACGTAAGGAATCCGAAGGAAGGAAAACCCATGCTGCAACAGTGAGAGAGAAGTTCCATTTTTCATGTAGTATTCCATAAGGCTTAGCTAGTATCCCACAAACCCATAGCATTTAAAGTCAAAGCGCCCTGGTATCCCACAAACCCATAGCGTTTGAATTCATAGCTTCCAAGGACACAATAATGAGTAGGTAAGGGAAAAAGACTAAAGACTTGAGACTCCTGAGAGGGATAGGGTCACCCTGCTCTTTGATGCTGACACCCAGTATCCGTGCATAGATATACACTGATTGCACATGTGTATCTAGTCTCGTATAGTGTCCATGTGTCTGGTTGCATCCCAAACAGCAGCACCTATGGGCACTGGTCAAAAGAAGTGCATTATATAGAGAATATAGTGCCATTTGGGGAACAGTCTCTGTCTGTGGTCTACCTAGAGTACATGGTGGTGGTCCTGTACAGGGCTGACTATGGGCCAGTGCCGGCAATGCAATTTCCTCTGTAAAAAGAGAGAGAGAGAGAAGACAGCTGTTTCCAGCCACAGAAGAAGATGAACAGAGCTAGTGCTGTTTCTGAAGAGAGAGAGAGTGTTAGTTTCTGATTGTTTATGTCACGTTTGTTTATGTCATTTGTGTTTATTATCTATTTCACATGCTTTGGCAATGTAAACATATGTTTCCCATGCCAATAAATCCCTCTGAATTGAATTGAAGAGAGAGAGACAGAGACAGAGAGAGCAAGAGAGGGAGAGAACAAGAAAGTGAGAAAAGAGGAGATGCCTTTAGCACATTCTCCCCGTTTAGACTTGACCCAACCAGACTGCATGAAGTACTCTAATTTAACCCAGGGGTCTCATCCCATCCCCTTGCCCCCCCTCCCCACTCAGACCCTCCTCCACCTTCCTCTCCCTCATCTCCCATCGGCAGAAGAGTGATTCTGCTCAAGTCGTTACCGTAGGCTGTGGATATTACTGCACTGGCACAGCCTACACCCATGACATCATAATGTGCTGCTGCCATTCCAAAGGCCAAGGGATGTCTGGGAGCTGCCTGCCTCTGTCTGAGAGGAGGAGGCTGCCACACCAGATACAGAAACAGCCCTAGTACACACACAACCTCCCAAACGCTCACACGCAGTAACGCACATTCACACAACAGGAGGTTGGTGGCACCTTAATCGGGGAGGACGGGCTCACGGTAATGGCTGAGGCAGAATAAGTGGAATGGTATCAAATACATCAAACACTTGGTTTCCACTTGATGCACATCCGAACACAGCGGAGACATAACAGGTGGAGATGGAAGAATGTTGTGATTACCGGTAGACAATTCTATTTATGGAAAACAGTTATGAAATACCACTTATGCAGATTATTCCACCACCATCTTGTAACAAAATGGAGACAGGAAACATGTTTTTTTGGTCATATTTCTGTTCACTCTATTGTAGGAAACAGAGTGAAACAACAATGTAAAATCCCAGTGTTTTCAGCAAATGGTTACACTCTCTCTACGAAGGAAACTCCTGGTGTGACCCGAACTCTAACCACGCCCAGCTAGTCAAGCCACGGCGCTCTCTTCCCGACAACCTCCCAACTTCAACATGGTGTGTGTGGAGCTTTGACCTACGAAAAGGGCCTTCACGTTACCGCCATAGTCGATATCTCTTGTATTGGTATAATGTTTTCACGATTTTATCCAGTTAAATCGATTTCGCATCGTATTTTGTCTCTTGTGACAGAGAGATTAACACAAACTGCAAGATTTGCTTCTGGGTTCTGGGATTACATGAAGTGATTAGCCTACTTTCTGTCACCGTGGAGATTTAAGAGCTATCGTTTCTAACAACGGCACAGTGCTGTTGATACATAACATACCCCTTGACGAGGCGCGGTGCCCTCTGGAAAATATGATGTCTAAAAATAACTGTTTCTAACTGTTTCTGCATGACCCCCAACAGTCATAACTAAGTGAGAACAGCTTCTAGCTGAGCATAGTCTTTTGATTACTACCCCATGGCTCCTGCAGGCAGTCCTCCGTGCAGGAGAGATGATGTGAAATACGTGGCTATTTGTTATAATAGTTTGTCATGATAGCGCAAAGCTGAGACTTTAGCACAGCAGTCAACAAGGGCAGGGATTTGATCGGGACAACATAGAAAATCATGGAAAAGTGATTAAAAGTAGGATGTTTGTATGGGGGGGTAGGTTCATTTCAATGGCATAGAAATAGAGGATGATAGAAAAGCAAGAATTCCTGATCCCTGAGCAGTTTCTCGCTGTGCCGGCGTGTCTCTTCACATAGTAATCAGAGCAAATATCTTTGGTTACAGATAGTTGTCATACTATCAGATACTAGCACACGTGGGGCCTGAACAAGTGGGTTTCCCACCGAGCTGCTGCCTTGAGTCTCTTGACCACAGAAACATAGACAGTTAGGAGGCCTACATAATGTGTTCGAGTTTTATCTGTATCCTCTTGGCATAGTGGCTACAGTACGCTGCAGTTGTAGTAAAGGCTGCATGGGATATCTGGCAGGCCAGTGTTCAGATGGCTCTGTGCCAGAGTAACAGAGAGACTTGGACAGACATGAATGTCCCTAGGCGGACTGATGTACAGTTACAGAGGACAGTATACAGTATACAAGAGGCAGGTATTCTCAGGAGAGATGTTGATTGGTTTAATTAAGCTGTAGAGTATCATGAGTACAGTAAAGTAGAGAACAGTAGAGTATGGTAATGTACAGTAGAGTACATTAAAGTACAGTAGAGTAGGGTAGAGTAAAGTACAGTACAGTAGAGTGCGGTAGAGTAAAGTACAGTAAAGCAGAGTACAGTAGAGTATCTGCGACATGCAATACTGTTACTGTAGAGTCGGTACACAGTGGCTAAACTCAGGCCGGAAGTGATGTGAGGTTGGTCATATAAGTGGGAAACACTAGACTAACACTTGTGAGCAAACACATTTGTCGCTGGATAACATGGCGTACCCGACATGGTCAGTGGAAGCCATATTGGCAGAGAAAGAATGTTTTGATTCATGGTGGAATTAAGTGATTAGTCTTTCTTTGTTTAGACTCTTAAATTGGTGGTTTGGAGGGACGTGAGAACTGGGGACAGTTTGTTTTGAAAGAATGACAAGGAACCTCACTTTCTAATGTAAGAATAAGAAACAGTTTGCATAACTACTGCCCATAGCTATTGACACAGCTACAGCGCATTCAGAAAGTATTCAGACCCTTTTACTTTCTCCACATTTTGTTACGTTACAGCCTTATTCTAAAATGGATTAAATAAATATTTTTCCTCCTCAATTTACACACAATACCCCATAATGACAAAGCGAAAACAGGTTTTTCTAAATTTTTGCAAATGTTTAAAAATAAAAACAGAATCAACTTATTTACATAAGTATTGCGACCCTTTGCTATGAGACTCGAAATTGAGCTCAGGTGCATCCTGTTTCCAATGATCATCCTTGAGATGTTTCTACAACTTGATTGGAGTCCACCTGTGGTAAATTCAATTGATTGGACATGATTTGGAAAGGCACACACCTGTTTATATAAGGTCCCACAGTTGACAGTGCACTTCATAGCAAAAACCAAGCCATGAGGTTGAAGGAATTGTCTGTTGAGCTCCGAGACTGGGGAAGGACACCAAAACAATTCTGAGGCATTGAAGGTCCCCAAGTACACAGTGGCCTCCATCATTCTTAAATGGAAGAAGTTTGGAAACACCAACACTCTTCCTAGAGCTGGCCACCTGGCCAAACTGAGCAATCTGGGGAGAAGGGCATTGGACAGGGAGGTGACCATGAAACCAATGGTCACTCTGAAGGAGCTCCAGAGTTCCTCTGTGGAGATGGGAGAATCTTCCAGAAGGACAACCATCTCTGCAACACACTACCTATCAGGCCTTTATAGAAGAGTGGCCAGACCCGAAGCCACTCCTCAGTAAAATGCACAAGACAGCCCACTTGGAGTTTGCCAAAAGGCACCTAAAGGACTCTCAGACCATGAGAAACAAGATTCTCTGGTCTGATGAAACCAAGATTGAATTCTTTGGCCTGAATGCCAAGTATCACGTCTGAAGGAAACCTGGCGCCATCCCTACGGTGAAGCATGGTGGTGGCAGCATCATGCTGTGGGGATGTTTTCAGCGGCAAGGACTGGGAGACTAGTCAGGATCGAGGGAAAGGTGAACGGGCGGCAGGTAACCTGATGGTTAGAGCGTTGGACTAGCAACCGAAAGGTTGCAAGATCGAATCCCCGAACTGACAAGGTAAAAATCTGTCGTTCTGCCCCTGAACAAGGCAGTTAACAAACTGTTCCTAGGCCGTCATTGAAAATAAGTATTTGTTCTTAACTGACTTGCCTAGTTAAAAAAAAAAAAAAAAAAACGGAGCAAAGTACAGAGAGATGAAAACCTGCTCCAGAGCGCTCATGACCTCAGACTGGGGTGAAGGTTCACCTTCCAACAGGACAATGACCCTAAGCACACAGCCAAGACAACGCAGGAGTGGCTTCGGGACTAATCTCTGAATGTCCTTGAGTGGCCCAGCCAGAGCCCAGACTTAAACCTGATTAAAAATCTCTGGCGAGACCTGAAAATAGCTGTGCAGCGATGCTCCCCTTCCAACCTGACAGAGCTTGAGAGGATCTGCAGAGAAGAATGGGAGAAACTCCCCAAATGCAGGTGTGCCAAGCTTGTAGCATCATACCCAAGAAGACTCTATGCTGTAATTTCTGCCAAATGTGCTTCAACAAAGTACTGAGTGAAGGGTCTGAATACTTATGTAAATGTGATATTTAATTTTTCCAATAGTGTTTTTTGTCGCAATAAGCTTTCTTAAAATGATGAAAGTGTTTATTTACAAATATATATTTATTGTACCTTTATTTAACTAGGCAAGTCAGTTAAGAACAAATTCTTATTTACAATGATGGCCTACCCCAGCCAAACCCTAACCAGGACGACGCTGGGCCAATTGTGCGCCGCCCTTTGGGACTCCCAATCACGGCCGGTTGTGATACAGCCATTATAAAACTTAGTATAAACCATAAAGGCCTAAAGCCCATTATTGAAATATTCACAATACAGAGATGATTTGTACCATTCCATTCAGAACCAACTTATTTTGGAATCAAAGGCATTCCAAATAATAAAAACAAAGTCCACCAACTTTAAATTGTTGATCACTTTGCCCCATAACTGTGCATCAGTATTGTGCACAAAGAAAGTATCTTCTTGGCCCCTTGATTTAGGATGACAGACACACTTGACACTTCAGCTGTTGATCAATGGATAAAGTGGGTGTTGACTGTGTGCACAGCATCACAAAGCCCCAGCGCAACTCAAGCCTGTGAAGCGGGACGGCATTCAAAGATGGTGAAGGGGGGGGCAATAGACGAGAGGGGGTGGTTCCTCTTTTACGATCTCCCCGGTGTGGGAGTTTAAGGGGAATTCAGAAAATGTTGTCGTCGGAATCTGTCATGGAATTACCAAAATGTGACTATGGCTAAACTCGAAACTAAAAAAATGTGTATTCCATTGGGAATTTTGACTATACATGTCATTAAAGATTTGATAATGAAAGTGAAATTGTACTCTGAAAACGAGCCAATTCTTGAATAAACGACTAGACTTCGGTAAATTAGCCCAAAGCCTCGAGTTGACTTTTTTTTTTAAACAAAAGAACCGAAGGAACTAGTGGGAGAAACAGATAGGGTGTGGGGGTGGGACAGAACGGGTCGGCTGATTATAGAATATCAGCAACTCCAGCATTACAGGAGAAGAATGTAAAAGTGGGATAGGTTCATTTCGCTCACTCTTATGATGATAACCTCTTGCTTTCCACAAGATACACACGAGACAATATAAACGGATCCATTGTCTTACTGTAAACGGCATCAGAGTGTACTGTCAGACATATTTATTGTCTTGTTTAAGCATTTGTGTTTGATAATGGTAATCCTCCGGTTAGAAACCTGTTTTGGGTTTATTGACCAACTGTGATGCATATTATAAAAGGAATAACATCGTAAAGAAAAAATAACATAAGTGTTGCCTGTGTGAATCCATAAACTGTTGTTGAGGTGTTTCACCGAATCAAAAGGTGAAACTTTGGGCTACTAATTAAAAACAAACTGAAAATTCACACAGGCCTACTCCTAATCATATGGTAGGTAACATGTTCTGTAGCGCGTATCATTTCAGCATGACAGATCTGTATGTAGCTTAATGTTTTATTTGATGTTAATTATGCGCTTCGGGAAGTTTTATATGGCTCTCTCTCTCTGAGACAATCTGGAGCGCAGTAAACCAAACCAAGTAGCCATTTCAATTCAAACATGTCTGAGGCAGCAGTCACTTACCAAAACTAAAGCAAATCTCTCCTCCAACTCCGACTGGTCAGGCATGGGCACTTTCAATGGCATCATATGATGCTTCATATTGTCCGACTGTCCATCCACACTTTCAATATTCCCCATGGTTAAAAGCAGTACTGTATCCTTTTAGTAGAGTAAATAAAGTTCCCTCTTCCGACCGTTTATTCAGAGTTTTTCCAAAAGTGGGAAAATTCCCTGCGTTCCTCCAAAATGCACCAGTGAGTTATTACAAAATCAGCCACTTCTGTTCCAAATGTTCCAGTTTAAATCAAACGTTTACGCCACACCAGTTCCATACGGTGTCATTTAAAAAAAAAACGTATACTTTTGCATTTGTAGAGAACTCTCATCTGTATTTACTCTAAACTGAACCTCACCTCAAAAGTAACAATTGTTTTCTGTTCCAAAGAATGGTTTCCGATTTACCAGGCCAATCCATCTCCATCTATTTCTGTAAAATCTTCTTTCAATAATATATGTTTTAACCCACCCAAATAGCGACTTCTTAGTTGCTGGACTGAACTTTCTTGGCTACGATGCCTTTGCATTCATTATTGTTGTGCGATCCAGATGGTTGTGTGATTCAGTCTAGAAGACTCTTCTGTGTAGCTTCCACCCAGAAGCAGGCTTTCTGCTATTGTCCCGCCCTTGATAGGGTTACTCTCCCTATTGAGGCGTTGACTTATCAATCACACTGCCTATCGCGCTCTACTCGCATACATATACGCCTGGATCACACCGACAGTTTTTTGCACAAAAATAGTATGCGACATCATCTGGATATGTGTGCAACAAAACTTCAACATTCACCTTCTGCTACCATTTATGTCAAGCCGTCTACACATACAATTTGATGCATATGCTCAAATAAATCCAACGTACGCACCACACAGAACGCACCGCAACTGTCTCCGCAACGCAATGCTGCAAGGCAAACGCAACGTTCCATTGGAAACGAATGTACTTCTGTTGGTGTGTTTGAGGCGTAGCAGTAAATTGAGCTGGGCCTAGCTCCAGTTCGGTAGATTATAGAGTTTATGTCAGGACTTTAATGCCACCTGGTGGTTAGCTAATGGAAGTTCATTAACCATGACTACGGCACCACCAATGCACATACAGTACATCACATGCAACATGTACAACAATGTCTTTAATATGACAGCACTTGAACTTGGCATGACAGTCCAAAAGCCAGTAAGTCTTCAGTTTAGTGTACAAGGTCTATACATTAGAAAAAAGGTGCCATCTAGAACCTGAGGGTTCTTTGGCTGTCCCCATAAGAGAACCCCTTGAAGAACACTTTTTGGTTCCAGGTATAACCACTTTGTGTTCTCCTATGGGGACAGCCAAAGAACCCTTTTGGAACCCTCTAATCTTATGAGATATTGTGTGAGTCACAAATGGCACCCTAGTCCCGTACGCCTAGATCACTCCAACAGCGCCATTGCGCAAAATAGTATGCAGCATCATCTGGCTACGTGTGCAACAGAAGTTCAACATTTACCTTCTGCTACCATTTCTGTCAAGCCGTCTATGCATACAGTTTGACGCGTAGGTTGGATAAATACAACATATGCCCCACACAGAGCGCACTACAACTGCCTCTGCAATGCAACGCTGCAAGGCAAACGCAGCATTCCATTGGAAATGAATGTACTTCTGGTGTCCCAAAATGTAATGCCACTGTCGGTGTGATCGAGGCGTTACGGCTCTGGTCAAAGCAATGCACTATATAACGAATAGGGTGCCATTTGGGACAAAGACGTTGTTTCACAGAAGAGGTGAGTAAGAGGCGGAGGGAAGATTGGAATCATCTTGATTAGATTATTTAAAAAAAAAAAAGTAGAGATCAGATAAAACATTTTACAGCAAGTGCAAACGTTTAATGAAACAACTACGACACAGACATTCAGTGATTAGGCATATGTGTTAAAGCAGCAGCAGTCTTTCTCGCTCTCTCTCTTCGTCTCTCTTTCTCTCCCCCCGTCTTTCTCTTCGTCTCGCTCTCTGTCTCCATCTTTCTCTCCGTCTCTCTCTCTCTCCTCCCCCCCTACTTCTTTATATTGCCTACAAACATTTCATAAAATGTTCAAGCCTTAGCAGTGAGATGACAGCAGAGGGAAGGGAATTTCCTTGCTATTTTTTTTCTCCTGGACACAAATTAAGCCTAGTCCTGGACAAAACAGCACTCTCCATGGAATATGCTTCTTAATATAGGATAGGATTAATCTGTGTCTAGGAAACCGTCCCTCAGGGTTCTTTCAGGGTCTTTTATCTAAGACTAAGTGGTTTATAACAAAGAACTTGTAACATGACTCTGACTGACTTATAGCAGACCCCAGGTCACTATTGGCACTACAAATACATACAATTACACACACATACTGTATACAACACAATGCTGCCTTGGAATGTGAACATACATGAATTATATAGCTACAACATTCTCTTGATCAAATAAAAGCACAGTGATTCGGATATTGCAATACTGTAAAGCTAGAATGTGTAACATTCACTGGCAAATGTGATGTTCTGGGTTATTTCATAATACTTCTCCTGAATTATAAAATCAACCCTCAAATATATTTATGATTAAAACATTTAAAACTTCTTCATTTGGGACAGAATGAACATATAATCATTAAACAAATTGTGCACAAGTATTGGAATACATAAGGCAAAAATGTAACATATAAAAACAGGATAATAGAAGGAATTGATGAGTTAAAACATTGTTTTTTTAAAGCATCATTAAAATAATTTCAGGAATCAGTAATCATTTCATTTGGATTGTAAACATCCATGATGGTACGTAAAGTCATCACGTTAAGTTGTTGATATCTTTGGAATGAAACCACTTAAAAACAAATAAAAATATAAAAAATTACTCTGAGAACAATTCCTTTTTTGAGTAAATAACTTAAGTGTTTAGAGTTGTTCTAACCGGTTAACAGTTGAAACTGTTCCGGATTTCTGCTGCTTTTGTGGTGCTCTGGGGTTGGTTGATAAAAATGCATAATCAAACATTAAAAGAAACATCAAAACATCAATGTGATTGAAGCTAAATGCCTTTTGTGACTTAAGTTAATAAAATGTAAGTGCTTTGGTAACATACACTGATGTACAAAACATGAAGGACACCTGCTCTTTCCTTCACAGACTGACCAGGTGAATCCAGGTGAGAGCTATGATCCCTTATTGATGTCACTTGTTAAATCCACTTCATTCAGTGTACATGAAGGGGACATTAAGCCTCAAGACAATTGAGACATGGATTGTTTGTGTGCCATTCAGAGGGTGAAGGGGCAAGACAAATATTTAATTTCCTTTGAACGGGGTGTTAAGGAGTGCGACGCTGCTGGGTTTTTCCACACTCAACAGTTTCCTGTGTGTATCAAGAATGGTCCACCACCCAAAGGACATCCAGACAACTTGACACAACTGTGGGAAGCATTGAAGTCAACATGGGCCAGCATCCCTGTGGAACGCTTTCAACACCTTCTAATCCATGCCCCTGACAAATTTAGGCTGTTCTGAGGGCAAAATGGGGGGTGCAACTCAATAGTTGGAATGTATTCTTAATGTTTTGTGCAGTCAGTGTATATTTCTATATTTCATAGTTGCTTTCATATCAAATATCTATTTCAGCCAAACAATCTTAAATAAAATGTTCTCATGACTCTGGATTTAGGAATCTTCTCTTTCCAGAGCCTTCATAGCACAGTAGTAACACATTGATTGGAGGAATTGAATTTACAGATGAATTGGGGTATTGTTGGGATGATATGTAAATGTAAGCAATTCTTCAGTGGTGGCCCCATTGCTCATAAGCTGAATAAAAATATAAAACAAACTGAACTGAAGAAGTGATAGTAAAAGGAACATTGCACTGGGGGAAAGCGAGGCCATCCTCTCATCTAATTGGTCTCCTCTACCAAATCGTACCTGAAAAAGTAACAGATAGGTAGCTTATCAATCAAAGTAATATGGAATGTGCATGAATGAATATAGAAAAGGTAACACATGGGATGGCACCTACCATTGTGCATTGCCACTCTTCAGGTCTATCTGATCCAGATCCAGCTGTAACTAAACACAACAACGAAAACACGGGTCAGAGGTCATCTCAAAAAGTGCTTAAACCAGGACATACATCATTAGATAGCCTACAGTAGCTTACCTTTCCAATGAGCTCTCTCTCCCTGCTCATGAAGGAGACGTTGTTTTTGACAGTCAGGTCTAGTCTTCTCTGCATGGACTCCTCCAGAGAGAAGTCAAAGTCAAACCTGCACACACAGAAAAAGGAAAAGAGAGAATGGCAGATACAGGGATATGACATAACTCCCTACTGTAGAGCTGCTAGTTTGATATACAGTGCCTTCGGAAAGCATTCAGACCCCTCGACTTTTTCCTCATTTTGTTACGTTAGACTTATTCTAAATTTGATTAAATTGTCTTATTTCGTCATCAATCTACACACAATATCCAATAATGACGAAGCAAAAACATATTTAGAAATGTTTGCAAATTTATATATAAAAAAAAACTGAAATAACATTTACATAAATATTAAGACCCTTTACTCAGTACTTTGTTGAAGCACCTTTGGCAGCAACAGCTTGGCACACCTGTATTTGGGGTGTTTCTCCCACTCTTCTCTGCAGATCCTCTCAAACTCTGTCAGGTTGGATGGGGAACGTTGCTGCACAGGTATATTCAGGTCTCTCCAGAGATGTTTGATCGGGTTCAAGTCCAGGCTCCGGCTGGGCCACTCAAGGACATTCAGAGAGTCCCGAAGCCAATCTTGCATTGTCTTGGCTGTGTGCTTAGGGTCATTGTCCTGTTAGAAGGTGAACCTTCGCTACAGTATGAGGTCATTGGCATTCAGGCATTCAGACATGACACTTGGCATTCAGGCCAAAGAGTTCAATCTTGGTTTCATCAGACCAGAGAATCTATTTCTCATTATCTGAGTCCTTTAGGTGTGTTTTGGCAAACTCCAAGTGGGCTGTCATGTGCCTTTTACTGAGGAGTGGCTTCTGTCTGGCCACTCTACCATAAAGGCCTGATTGGTGGAGTGCTGCAGACATGGTTGTCCTTCTGGAAGGTTCTCCCATTTCCACAGAGAAACTCTGGAGCTCTGTCAGAGTGACCATCAGGTTCTTGGTCACCCTCCTGACCAAGGCCCTTTTACCCTTGATTGCTCAGTTTGGCAGGGTAGCCAGCTAGAAGAAGAAGCTTGGTGGTTCCAAACATTTCCCATTTAAGAACGATGGAGACAACGTTGTTCTTGGGGACCGTCAATGCTGCAGAAATATGTTGGTACCCTTCTCCAGATCTGTTCCTCGTCACAATCCTGTCTCTGAGCTCTATGGACAATTCCTTCGTCCTCATGGATTGGTTTTTGCTCTGACATGCACTGTCAAATCAATTGTATTTACCACAGGTAATCAATCAAGTTGTAGAAACATCTCAAGGATGATCAATGGAAGCAGGATGCACCTGAGCTCAATTTCGAGTCTCATAGCAAATATTTATGTAAATAAGGTATGTTTTTTGTATTTAATATATTTGCTAAAATATATTAAAACTGTATTCGCTTTGTCATTATGGGCTATTGTGTGTAGATTGATGAGGACTTTTTAAAATCTTTATCCATTTATAGTGTTAGGACTTCAGACAAAAATGCAAACAGTACCAGATACTATTACACAAAGACAGCAGGAATAACTCTGGGCCCTAGTTAAGGTAACTTTGGGGCGGCAGGTAGCCTAGTGGTTAGAGCAAAGGACTTGTAAGCGAAAGGTTGCAAGATTGAATCCCCGAGCTGACAAGGTAAAAATCTGTCATTTTGCCCCTGAACAAGTTCCTAGGCCGTCATTGAAAATAAGAATTTGTTCTTAACTGACTTGCCTAGTTAAAGGTAAAATTAAAAAATAAACATGGTCAGGAAAACTCCTGTCCTTACACATTCCCTCTGTCTCCTGATGACCCCTTCTGTCTCACCTCTCGTTGAACTCAGGATTGAGGTCTCTTTTCTTGGTGTTGGTCTTTCTCTTGGTGGTCCTGTTCTTGTCTGGCAGAAGGATGAAGGAGACATAGGGGTCGGACCCGTCCTTAGCGGACCCACAAGCTGGCAGGCCCCTAAAGGCAAACAGAGAACAAACCGGGTGACTAACTGCATGTGGACACAATGTTCACTGGCTCCATACAAATGTAGGATCTTAATTTGATCCCCCTGTTGCAGGAGAACTTTCCTGCGATGCAGGAAATGTTAAACTTGTAGTGCATTTGAGATTTTAAAAAGCTTCTGAAGTTGGTAATTTCCCTTACAAAAAATGTATCATTGTCCTACAAAAATGTCCATGAATTATAATCCACATAATAATTCACATTTCCTGTTGCTGCAGGATTATTTTCCTTAGCATATACATTAGGGCTAGCTTTCCCCCCTTTTTTAAGGTGATTTATTCATTAATTCATTCAAATACAATAAAAGAATGGCTTAACATTCATAAATACATGTTTTTTGGGTTTTTTTTTTAAACGCACACAACATACAACATAGATATAACCTTAATTTTCTAAGTCTAGTGACTATACACCACTAGCCAGTCGGTCGGTTCAGGACAGACCTGCAGGCAAGGTACAGTGATGCACAGTGCATTATGGGTATTGTAGTTTGGGACATACCTGCAGGAAAGGACGGTGATGAACAGCCGGTTTTCCTCTATTGAGTAGCCAATTTGCAGCTTCACCTGGCCGGGGCTCTGATCAACTCTGAGCGAGGAGACACAGGTAGACAGGGGGAGAATCTCAATTGGTTTTGCTCGACTCCTCGCGTCCTCTCCTCCGTCCTCTCCTCGCATCCTTTTGAAAAAGGTCAAAGGTAAATCGAGGGGAGGAGGCGAGGGGAGGAAATGTGGAAACAAATGCGCTTTTATGAAATCAGACTCTGGCAAATGACGTTTACAGAGGAGGAATCACAAAATCTATGTAAAATGATAAAAACAAAATGTAGGTAGTTGCGCAAGACATTTTATAGATAAAAGGATGAGTAGCATATCATTTCTAAAACGTTTGTGGCAAATGTCCAAACTCTTGCAGTAGGACTCCTGTAGCATACACCTCAGTATCCGATGCCGGATGAGGCAACCGAGAAGAGGAGCAAACTCCTCCGTTCGCCTATTAACGAATTGACACAGCTCCTTCATATGGTGACCCCTTAATGGTTTCCGGGTCACGGAGGAGAGGAGGCCGGAGGAGTCGAGGCCAAGACAGACTTTTGCCCAATTGAGAATCTCCCACGGTTACAGTTTACATGGATTATAAAAATGTATTCATTCCTTCATTTATGACCCAGAGTTTTTCCTGGTCAGGTCACGAGTTCAGGTCCCACTGCTGGCCCTAATTATGACGTTTGATTACAGATACATGATCATTTTAAACTACAGAAAAGCGTTATTTATTTCTATGGTGAAGTACAGTACAGAGAAAAACAACATGTGCCATTCTGGCCCGCTGGATATTATTCCTCAGTCCTCACTGTACTATACTGTAATGTGACCGGGAAAACAATGGGACATTGATGTCAGTGTGAGCTTTAGAATGACTCACAGTTGAGAGAGCGGTGATCTGTGTCGTAGGTTTGGTTCAGTGTCCCTTCTGTGGATGACATGGTCTCTGTCCTCACTGCCCTCCTTAGTACCATCACTACGACACACTGCCAGCTGGGTGTCCAAGATCTGCAAGACAAAAGGCTGTTTAATATTCCTCTCAAGTTTCAAGCTTCAGTTTATTCCGTAACAAAAAAAAAAGGTCATTTCACACATGGTCTCGACACACTTCAGAAAAACAGATCAAATATGACATTTATCAGTAAGAGGCACGTGACGGTAAAATGATTATCAGGATAGAAGGTATTAAGAGAGCACATGATGACGTTAAAGGAGAAAGAGGGGGTTCAGAGCAAATGCAAATCATAGACAATGCCAATGTCTGAACTGGATCATTCATGCAATTGTGTTGTTTTGGAGGAATAGTCATGGGACAAGTGGTGAGTTTGTGAGTCTCTGAGTATGAAAATCATATGACAGTGCTGAGTTTGTTTGGTATAGAGAGTGGGTGTATGAGTTAGACATGGGTTCAAATAGTATGTTTTCTTTCAAATACTTTGAGTGTTTAATTGAGCCTGCCTGAAATGCCAGATGGGTAGAGTTTACACTTTAGGGACTGTTCCATTGGTTCCGTTATGCCAGGCAAGCTCAATCTAGCACAGATAACGCATTTGGAGAAAACAAATACTATTTGAACCCAGGTCTGGACAGTGGTGAGTATGGTACACAGAGTGTCTGTTTACTTTGAGTTTACCTTGAGTGTGGCCCTCAGTAGTATCTGGCTCTCAGGGAGGGCCCCGTCCAGACTCAGCCATCTGTCCAGCACCAGGCCCTGCTCTGACAGAACCTCTCTCAGTGGTAGTACCACCGTGCCCAGGGCCTGGCCCCAGCTGTGGGACAACTATAGTACAGAGGAATAGAAAAACATGAACACATTCACGCACACGATGATCAGAGGTAACAGGAAGTACCATACTTCCTTTATAACTTCGTCCACAATCACTCCCAATGTCACCACTCATTCTCCCAGCGTCGAATAGGTGTAATCTCTGTATGAAAACGTGCTAACAGCATTATCAGCCCTCTTACGCCCCATTCAAACAGAAAAACAAATGTATACTATTCAACCCTTTGCAGACCCTTTCTCTCACCTTCACTATAAGGAGTTCCTCTTTAGGGTCACGAACCAGGAAGTGGAAAGCTTCATCCCACCGAGGAGACGTAGAGCGCTCGCACACCTTGGAAAAAGAGATGGATGGAAAAACCAAAAAGATACAAATAAATTGTCTATACTTCATTTTGGTTTCTCTAGTAAGCATATATAGTATGTAAATAGATCAGGAGACAAGAAGACTTGAAGAGGAAGTGTTACCTTGGTCTTGTATGACATGGCCTTCAGCAGAATCTCTGCCCCCACTTTTGGCTCTTTTCCATTCTTCTTCAACTGTGAACATGAAGAAGAAAAAAAGATTAGTGTATTAAAGAAATGAAAGGACTGCAGCAGAATCTACATCACCAAATGTACATACATAACAAATGTACAAACCAATAATGTAAGGTCATAAAGTAGTAACAAAACCAAAAAAAGTATTGTTGTATATAAACACTGAGGAAGTATTGTGGGCTATATAGAGTCACAGGACAACAACAGCAGCAGCATGAGATCACACAGCAGGCTAGCAGGCCCCTGGCCTCACCGGCAGGCTGTGTGCTCTCTCCACATACACAAACAGCACAGCAGCCGACGGCACTGCCTTGTTCTGGTACTGCTGCTCGGCCTGGAACTGAAGGATCTGGAGGGTTCAGAATTATAATACACCGTTAGAACCAGACACTGGTAGAGCAGAGAGACACACACACAGAGACAGAGAGAGATATAGAGAGACAGAGAGAGATTTATTTATTTATATATTTATATATATAAAAGTGAGAGAGAGATATATATATATATATATATATATATATATATATATATATAACAGGGGGAGTTAACCTGATCTAGTCTGGCGGACTCTGAGAGCCTGGGGAGCCACTCCATGAACAGGTGAACCCGACCTGACTTCACATCATTCAGAGTGTACCACTGTGATAGAAACAGACACATGATTACCAGACTACCATTATCAGACTATGAGAGTATCATTGCAATACTGTATGACACACATATTTTGGAGGCATAGCTCTACCACTGGTCATATAGCAAACACAGAAAAATCTGTCATAAAATCTGTCACGAATCGTTAGACGTTACCTCATCAGTGAACTGTGGGCTGATGATGTCTCGCAGGTTCAACTTGAACCTGTAACACAATGCATTCACGTATTTCATCTGGCTCTGAGTCGTTTTGGGGCAACATGTCGTCTGGTCAGATCCTCACCTGCCCAAGAAGTCATCCTGGTCCAGATCTTTATCAAACAGCTCAAACTGGATCTCCTGACCGGGCAGCTGGGTTAGGATGATCTGAGGAAGCCCAACACAACACATATACAACAGGTGCTTAATGTCTCCCAGAGTCTAAATCCCACATTCATTAAATCCAAATCATTATTGTTTACTGTGTGAGAGCACAGATCCGCTGTGTCCTGAACCTCATTTCATCTAAAAACGGAAATATTTCCGACATCCAGTCACTGTGCTCTTTTTACCTCGTAGAGTTCGTTCCAGTAGGGGTTGAGGTTCTCTTTGATGGTGTGGCTGCGGAAGGTGACTCCCCCAACCCTGATCTTGACGTAGGGGTCACTCTTCCCCTTCACCATGCCCCCCATGAAGTTATCCTTGGCTATCAGGTTACTGGCCTCCACCAGGTGGATACGCAGCACTCCCTACGGGGGGGAAGAAAGAAAGAAAGAGAGAAAGAGAGAGAAAGAGTCGTGTTCAGCATTAGGAGGCTCCACAAAGATATAATCTGAACGCGTACTTGAGCTTCCTAAAACACATGGGACTTATAGTAAATACACATTTTTTTATGTATTACCTTTTAATGTGGCATGAACACAACCAGTCATGATGTTGTCATCACTTCAGAAAGTAGGCTAATGTTACCTGCGCACGTTCGCCCACTCAAAAAAATTATTCCAGCATCCAAACAGTGCACTGTACACCCTCCATTTGATTCATGGAAAGAGACGCCAAACATTGTTGTGATTCGGCGATTGTCATTAGGCCTACTCTTGAATTCATTGATGCGGCTTGCTGACAAATTGATCTTTTTTGTAAAAAAATTAAATTAAATAAAGTTGGGACACCTGAAAAGGGGCTGAAATACGGGATGCAAATACAGCTGTGTCTGTCCCGAGCTCATCTGCACGGGAAACTGAGGGCCCAGTTGATAATGTTGTAAGTTCCCTAGCGGGCTGGACCCAGTCAATTCAATGTTGTAAGTTCCCTAGCGGGCTGGACCCAGTCAATTCAATGTTGTAAGTTCCCTTGCGGGCTGGACCCAGTCAATTCAATGTTGCAAGTTCCTTAGCGGGCTGGACCCAGTCAATTCAATGTTGCAAGTTCCTTAGCATGCTGGACCCAGTCAATTCAATGTTGCAAGTTCCTTAGCGGGCTGGACCCAGTCAATTCAATGTTGCAAGTTCCTTAGCGGGCTGGACCCAGTCAATACAATGTTGCAAGTTCCTTAGCGGGCTGGACCCAGTCAATACAATGTTGCAAGTTCCTTAGCGGGCTGGACCCAGTCAATACAATGTTGCAAGTTTGCTAAGGAAAGCTCAAGACAGACAGAGAGAGGCAGACAGAGAGAGGCAGAAAGAGATAGAGAGGTAGAGAGATGAATGCCATTGAAAGAACCAACTGTCACTGGTTTATACCAGCTGGGATAAGATTTTATGTTCATAATTACCACTGTAGCAGGACAAAATTACATTTGAACCAAATAGGAGAATTGTTCAATTAGAGACCCCCCCAAAGTTGGACTGTTTTGCATTAATGAGAGCTTATGTCTCATTCGGGGGGGGGGGGGGCTAAGCCTTCCCTGACCCCCTGTAATTGGCACACTGGATAGCATACTGTCATGTGGCCCTTTCTGGGTGTAGATCGTGGCTCCCCCCCTCCTCTCTCTCTCTCTCCTAAGCCAGGTTTTATTATCTCAGGTCATAAATTCCTGGCAGAGACTCTCTCCCCCTGGTCATGCAGAAAGAGACAGAGAGAGCACAGAGAGAGAACAAAGGACTTCTCTTGGCCAAACTCCTAAATTCCCAAAATGGGAAAATTCAACAATATTTCTACTTTTGAGAATGTGGGAGTGATCCGCGGACACTTAAGGGACAGTTATGACGAGTGTGTTTCATTTGGTGATCTCATGAAGGACAGGAAACACACATAACGGTATCTCTTAAAGTGTACATTTCCCAGCTATCAGGTTTACATCTAAATATTGTGAAAAGTATGTGATTAACCATGAAACTATTTGTGAAAATATGTAACGTGATGTTAACCTTCTAAATGAGAGTATGGATTTTCAAATAAAGATTAACTAGTCAGTGGCCACACCCCCGTGAGCCCAGACATCACATTAGGCATCATAGAACCACCCCTTCTTCGACAGAGGATAAAACCCACTCCTGAAGAAATTCCCACCAAAACATGCCAGGTGACACTGGTGTGTGAAGTAGTTTAAACTACAACATGCCAAAGAGACCCACGGTAAGCCGGACGTCTCGAATGGTTAAGACCACACAAACCATAAGACTAGAAAACCATCCCAAGTGGAGCATTGGCTACATGTCTGGAAATGGTTCAACTCTGAGACTTTCGATTCACTACAGAAGGAGCAAATTCTAGACGAGACGAATTACTAGTCTGCAGCTAGAAATGACGTAAACCTAGAACGAGAATACCGACAAACGCCGAAGCATCTATCCTATGAGTACATTTCTGAATGGTACTCTGAAGTATCCATTCTAACCACCTATAACCACGAAAGACTTTGTGACTTCAATGAAAGTTAACCAGAGACTCTGATGAACCCTACAGGACGATCGAGGATTCCAACAGAGTAGACAATAACGACATACGAGCATAAACATATGTACACATTGCAATTATTCTCGAATGAGCGGCCGTTCATGTGCAAAGGATTAGCATTTCAATGAATATAATTATAGACTGTGTGTAATGAATGCATTTTGTCTTTCCTGCTCTTTCTCAGTCCCACCCCTTTCCTTTTGTCTACCAAGACGTCCTATCGGCTTAGCCCCCTAGAGACTTTTCTATCATTGTTAGTAACCAATATTTACTGTTTGTTATGTATTTCTGTGATTATTGATTTAATTATTTATTTACTAAGCCAATTTGTATATTGCTGATTCATAATTTTTGCTAGGGTTCGTGCAGATAACATAGTCTCTTTCCAAACGTCCTAAAATTCTAACAAGGTAATAATAAAACATTAATGAGAATGACTAATCGATCAGATATTAAAATATCTGAAGAGTTATATTCGGAAAATTCTAGCTCTGTAAATCAACATTTTCCGTGGTGCCCCGACTTCCTAGTTAATTAAGTTTACATGATTAGTTTAATCACGTAATAATAATAATTACACAGAGAATTGATTTGATAAAATAAGTCTTCACATTTAATGATAGTAAAGACATGACCATACAGCTGAATGGGCATGTCTGTTAGCATCCCGAAAACAGAGGTCCTATGTCAAAGGTCATCTGATGCTTCACCTGAATCACCCGCATTCTCCATCTCAGACTCCTCCCTGGCCATTGTACCACACCTTAAATACCTTGGAAGCATCCACTCGGGAACACTGCAACATCGACCAGGATATCCACAATCAGATCAAACAGGCCTCATCCTCATTTAGACGGCTAAGGAAAAAGGTTTTCAACAGCAGCAACCTGCACCTACCCAACAAAGTTGCAGTGTACCAGGCAGTATGCGTATCTTCACTCCTTTATGGATGTGAAACATGGGCAGTCTACGGCCAACACTTAAAACAACTGGCGTCCTTTCACAGAAAATGCCTCCAACACATTTTAAAAGTGACCTGGCAGGATAGTGTTCCGCACTCAGAGATCCTCCAGAGAAACAACTGGAAGAGCATTGAGACGTCCCTCACACGCAACCAGCTTAGATAGCTCGGCCATGTCATCGGATGCAAGAGGACCGCCTGTTGCGAAAGACGCTGTACGGACAGCTACAACTGGGCCGTCGCTCTGCAGGTGGGCAGAAAAAGCAGGCTAAAGGACCAACCGAAGACATCACTATAGAAGTGTGGGATGAACTCTGCCTCCCTCCAGACTGTTGCTGCGACCTTTCCACCTGGCGCGGCCTGCTCCGGCCTCAACGGGACAGGCCTTTGCGTGCTCTGTCTGTGGCAGACTGTGTGCATCCCGCATCGGATTATACAGTCATCAGTGAACACACAAGCTGTAGTGGAAGTCAGTGTGTGTGTGTTTCAGTTAGCGGACTCACCTCACTAGCAAAGTCCGAGTCAGGGGTGGTCTGCTGGGGTCGGATGGGTACAGGTTTAGGGGCTCCACTCACTCCCCCAGGGGCCACCTCTGATGAGATACCCCCATCTCCGTGGCCTGACCCTGGGCTTAGGGGGTGAGGAGATACGGGGCTGGTAGGAGAGGCATCCTCATTTAAATACAGCACCTATATCAGGAGAGAGAAGAGAGGGAGATACTTAGTCGGAGACATACATTTTAGGACAGGTTATGCCATGGCATCACTGTGTATGTGTTCCATGTGTGTGTGTGTGTGTGTGTGTGTGTGTTTGTAGGTGTGTGTGTATATGTGTGCATACGCATGCCTGCATGCACGCGTGTGTTTGCATACTGCGTGTGCCTGCGTGGGTTTTCTGTGTGCGCGCTGTGCTTCCCGTGCGCGCTTTCCTGCATTTGTGTGCGTGCTCCCCACCCACCCTCAGAACAGCGTTGATATAGATGCGGCTGGCCTGGCCAGAGTTGTCCAGCTGAAACCACTGGTCCATGCTGAGGTCAGGACTAGCCAGCAGACGGGACAGAGGGATGGACAGACTGCCCAGAGACAGAGCCCGGTCATCATCCTTCACCTGGAGGGAGGAGGAGGAGGAAGAAAGAGGGGGAGGAGGAGAGAGGCAGATGAGGAGGAGGTTGGGTGTTTCACAGAGAAAAGGTAAAAAGATGTGTGGATATGATTGACAGGTGGATAAGGGCGGATAAGGTTTGATATTCTACAACAGTGGTGTGTGTCTGTGACATCTGCAGTAAACGAGGATCCACTCGTAACCACTGTGACGTGGTTACCACTGTGACCCATTACGAGAGACAGAGATGGATAGAGAGAGACAGATGGATAGAGAGAGAGACAGAGAGAGAGACAGAGATGGATAGAGAGAGAGAGATGGAAAGAGAGAGAGAGAGAGAGAGATTGATAGAGAGAGAGATGGAAAGAGAGAGAGAGAGAGAGATTGATAGAGAGAGAGAGAGAGATGGAAAGAGAGAGAGATTGATAGAGAGAGAGAGATGGAAAGAGAGAGAGAGATGGAAAGAGAGAGAGACAGATTGATAGAGAAAGACAGCGATTGATAGAGAGAAGATAGGCTTGTGGATATCTTATTACCTGAATATCAATTTCCTGTTTGCGAGGGTCCTGGATGTAGAATGTGAAGGCAACTTCCCACACTGGGTCAGTGGTAAGATAACAAGTCTAGGAACCATAGGGGAGAGGATACAAGTGATGGAACATGAGAGAAATACACTAACCTAGAGCTTAAGGCAAATGTACACTATAGTTATTAAGACCTTCTGAGGGCCTATGGAGGTGAATTCCTACCTTACTCTCCTTGGTTGTGTCTTCTACGGACAGCTGCACCATGGGGCTGGGGTCCTTGTTACCCTTTTTCATCTGAAGCCCAACATATAAAACAGATGTGACACACACCAACAGCCAGCCACAGGGGACATAATGAAGAGAAGCTTTTGCTATTGTCACAGCTAATGGGGGGGGGAGGGTCAGAACAGACAAAGACCGCAGCACTGCAGCCCAGAGCATCAGTCAGTCAGTCAGTCTGTACTCACAGGCAGGTCTTGAGCCCGGTCCAGATAGACAGCCAGGATGGCTGCAGAAGGAGGGTCTGTTGTCTTACAGGTCATATTCTGGTTCCTCTGGATAACCTGATCACCGGGGAAGACAGGGCTTTAGTGGTCCATCGCCATGACTACAGCTTAAATGCTGAAGGCGTAATGAGATTTCTATCCAACTTGCAACGGCAATGTTTACAAACTACATCACAAGCACTCCTTATTCTAAAAATGTGAGGGGAGTCTACCCAAAACCATGCAAGCATTTTATTTGACCATGGGAACATGGTAGTGATACAGTGATGTTGTGTAGTGGGCACCTCATTGAGTCGCTCAGCAGAGGACAGCAGAGAGAGCCACTCCAGACGGAGGTGAACACTGCCAGATGGTACATCCTTCAGACTAAACCACTAGTAGAGAAAGAGAGGGGGGTTTAACGAGAACTTCAGACTGAACCAATGAGTGTTGAAGAGGGGGGGTGAGTGCTTGAGGTGGAATGACAAAGATACTCATTCTAGGTGGTGGTAATCGTTTACATTTTAAAGTAGCGGTGTTTAGAGCGAATATTCTAGAATAGCCGGTACTCAAGCAGTAGACAATATGAGGTGGTGATTCTCTGTACTGATGTGCACTGGCACAGTTCAAACACTAGGGGGGGGTCACGTTATTGTAGTGAGACGGTGGTGAGCCCAGAGAGCCAGAAGGAGATCAGGAGGGAGGCACACTGGGTCTGCATGACACCTGCTGCTTTAAACGGGATTACCAGATCCAACCGTAATTCAGTCTACAGCCGCGTCTTAAGGGCAGCCTTAATTCCAACTCATTCCAGCTTTTACTATCTTATACGAGATACGGACAATAGCTGGTAGAGAGAGATATACACTATACCTCAGTTAAAATTCTCATTGACTGGAGCTACTTCTAAATAGTGAAAGTAAATTACTTTTTACTGAACCAATACTATTGTGACGTGTCAGACTTACTTTCGATATGAAGTAAATAAGATGAAAAACTAAAGCATATAGCCATTAGCACTTGTAACTCACCTCGTCTAAAACTCTGGCTTTGTGTACGATATCTAGATCCATCTTGACCCTGAGAGAGAGAGAGAGAGAGAGAGAGAGAGAGAGAGAGAGAGAGAGAGAGAGAGAGAGAGAAGGAACATTACAACGTAGCACAAGTGCATTTGTAACTGCGATGGAGATGGTGTAACAGAGAAATACAGAGAAAGCGCGAGGGAATGACGACGATGCTACCTGCCCAGGAAGTCATCCTGGTTCTGGTCTTTATCAAACACCTCCACCTCCAACTCCTGACCAGGCACTTCATGGACAATCACCTGACACACACACACAGTATAAAACACATGTACACACGTAAACACCACACCAGATGACACAGTAGCAACAGTAACAGCAAACAACACGACAGACTGAATGTATATGTAGCAGAAAAGCTGTATAAAAAAAATATATATATATATTTGTACTCCGATGGAGTTGGTTAATAAAGAACGTCATTTCTTTAAAAATACAATATGACAGACACATGCGAATAGGATCAATTGAAAATATCCAAAGAGGTCCCATGTTTGATAGCTACATTATTGCAGAGCTATATAGCATCAAATATAAGGCATCTGAGTTTCTCCCAACAGCCCTGAAGTCCATGCTATCACACATACTCTGCTCCTTGTGCAAGACCGTTCATTTCTCATGATGCAGCAGAGGAAACAACTAAGAGATCAAACTAGATAAACAAAACCATCTCTATAGAAACCAAGGCCAGAGCTTCCCCTTTTCTTTGCTGCACAAAGCAGAATACGCTGCCTGAGGAAAACCTGTTTGGTCAAAACACTCTGCGAGGTAGTGCACTATTTAGGGAACAGGGTGCCATTTTGGGACGCACTTATAATATGCCCGATCTGCTCCTACCACTGTAAATATTGCTGTGTGGTTCACTGAAGTGGTATTTCTGCAATACGCAGGCCTTGTTTTTTGTGGGATTCTTACAGAGAGAAGCAGATAAAACAAACCAAGGGCAGTGCGACATGCGACATTCTCTCTCATAGCAGGCTGCAGTCGTGGAGGGCCGGTGACTCCCCTCTTAATGGACCGAAGCCTAAGACAGATGTCACACTCAGGGCTACAATCAGGTCACTACAGGGAGAAAGGCATTTACAATGGCGCTGTACAAGCAGTGAATGTCAACCCACTGGGCACAGACGTCATTTCAGCGTCTAGTTTTGATTTACATTGGGTCGAGTTGTCAACTAACATGAATTCAACGTGAAATCGAGAAGAAATGTCACCATGTCATTGGACTTATGTTCGATTTGGTAAAATTCCCTTACATTGATTACTTTTAGCAAATCCAATCAGTTTCCCACGTTGATTCAACGTCACATTGAACGTTGTTGCTGAAATGACGTGGAAACCAGTTTTCAACCAATGTTCTAATTTCATATTTTCATTTTGCTGACAATTTGCAATGTCCTCCTGAGTTGTCTTGAAAGGTGCTTGAAGTAAGGAGGATCTACTGTAACTATTTTGACTTGTTCAGTTGGTCTTTCACAGGGTTCCCAGCTGCAAGCCCCACCTCAATAACAGACACATTTAACAAGACTCATAAATATGCAATAACTAATAATGAGCTGGGGGACCAGCAACGCTCTGCGGTAGCTCTGAGTGATGAATTCAGCTTTAGACAGTCTGTGGTGTTGTATTCCATCTATTCTCCCCGCTCTCACATCTCTGAAATAATTGGTCGGAGAACTATCCCAGCTGTGCGCCTCGGAACGGTGAATATTCATCTTTAGACAGTAATGTATCAGTTTTCCCCCCTCTCACATCTCTGTCTTCTCAATCACTCTCTGTCCGTCTTCCACTCTTTCTCAATCTTCTCTCTCTCTCGTCACCTCAAACATTTTCTCTCTTGTCACCTCAAACATCTCTCTCTCTTTCCTCTCGTCACCTCAAACATCTCTCTCTCTTTCCTCTCTTGTCACCTCAATCATCTCGCTCTCTCACCTCATACATCTCTCTCCACTGTGGGTTGAGGTTGCTGTCCACGGTGTGTGATGTGAAGGTCTGTGTGCCCACACGCAGCACGGCATACGGATCAGACTTCCCGTCGATTATCCCCTTAATGACCGTATCCTTGGCTGTCAGCTCCTCAGCCTCCAGCAGGTGGATACGCACCACTCCCTGACAGACCGACAGAGAGGCATGATTAACACACAGTCTACATTTCGCCGTCCACTGGTTCCCACATTCTGCAGCTTTGCCCTGAGACATGGCTGTGAACTCCTACAGTCATATGTCTCAGTACAATCGGGTGTTTATCTACGTCAGTCATACAAGTAGGGTCAGTCAATCTGTTGTGTTTGGTAAATGCTTCAGTCTGAGTCTGACTCTCCAGGACAGGTGATTGAGTATTTCAGTGGTGTTACCCGTGGGAGAGGGGAGCGGAGCTGCGCAACGTGCAGGTTGGCCACCAGGGGGATAGTGAGGCGGTTGGGGAGGACCAGGTACGAGGCTATAGCATCCATTATCTTAGTGTCCGACATGGCACTGCAAATGAATGCAAGGGTGGTGTTGGGGACACACAGAGATGGGAAACAAACAAATAGACAAAGACTATATACTACTGCTGACAACATGAACATGCATCAAACATGATATCGTGGCACGTATGCACAAAGCGTCTCAGAGTAGGAGTGCTGATCTAGGATCAGTTTTGCAGATCAGCTCTTAATAAATTATAGTATATGGAAAGAGGGAACCTGATTCTAAGTCAGCACTCCTACTATGAGACGCTTTACGGGCTCTGGGTAATACACAATAGGACCAACAGCACCCGTTGAGTAAGGATGCGGTTGAGGCAGGGGACGTTTCCTTGAAATCATTTTTAGCCAAATGTGATTTCTCAGTCCCGTGAATACAATTAAATAAGAATGACAGACTGTGTCATTAAACGTGTTGCCAGGAATCTTTGATATATGATGTTAGCAACTAAAGTTAACTGAAACGTCACTGACAATTAATGATTTAATTGTAATATCAGACAATTAGCTACATGTCTTATCCACACACAATGTGAGCAGGGACACTGACAGAAAGAGCCCTCTCACTCACTTGAGTCCAGGGATATCCAGCAAGTTGGTCAGCCCAGTCCAGTTGATGTCCAGCTTCTGTGAAGGAGGATGTAGTTAAAGAGAGTCAACTTCAGAAGATGCTGCACCAAATGAATGAATGGATGGATGGACGGACGGACAGACAGATGAAGGAATGAAGCGATTGGTAACAGAGACTCACAGGCCTGCGTATGAAGAACATGGTGACGGCTCCCACCAAAGGGACGTCTCCAATCAGGGGCTCCAGAATAACCCTCAACATTCCATGTAGCTACAGAGACGGGTCGGGGGGAGAGGGCGAAACGGAGGAAAAGAGATAACGAGGGAAATAATTAGAGAGAGCGTCAGAAACTGAAAGAGAGAGAATGATACAGGATAGCTTTACATAGAAAGACTACACATTTGCAGGGGAAAATGGCTCATGTGCTGCACTCCCACCAAATCCCCAGCCACATTGTTCGTTCTCGCTTTACCTGTACTCCTTTCACTCCTGCTTTGCAAAAGTACTTTTTGATTTCCACATTGATCTCCACATCACCCGCATAGCTGGAGAGAGGAGAGAGGGGAGGAGTCAGGGGGGAGAACAGGGAGATGACGTAACTGTCAAGCAGCTGCTGCTGCTATAGACAATGGACGTGCTCTTCATCACAGAGGGTGGTGAGGGTAGCCACGCGTGCGGCGGCGGCTGCGTACCTAATGTACAGATCCAGTAAGACCTGCCGCTTGTCGTGCTCCGTGTGAGCCTTCACTCCCACCACCTTCATGGCCTGCGACAACAACAAAAAAAAACGCATCATATTGTGTTATCATGCGCATAGAAAATTCACAACATAGGCCGTGTTTACTGCAAGATGCTGCGTATAAGGTAACCTCGTCTGCAGGCTATTGGGGAGGAGGTCTGGTGCTAAGAAGTGTGTGGAAGTGTTCTGTATGGTCATTAGTGTCCGAATGAACCTGTCCATCTTCCTTTGTATAATGACAGGGTATACCAGAGCCACATATGTACATCTCTAGAAATGGCTTGGCTCTGGGGCCTACTATACAGTAGTGACATGGTGTCACGCAGGCCAGGGCTCTTGTACCTTGTCCCCTAGGTTGACTTTGGTGAAGCTGAGGGTCTGTAGGTGGGTGTTGGATGCACGTATGACTGGAGCAATGGTTTCGACCAGTAACTTCTCCAGATACTGGCCCACGAACGGCCACGCCTGCTGCAGAATCTAGAGGGGAGAGAGAGAGAGAGAGAGAGATGTAGTCATGCTTCTCACTGTGTGTTTACAACCTAATAAATATACATGAGATCCTATCATCATCGCTTGACCACGCTTCAAGGACACCTTTGTCATTTTTCAAGGACTGCAGCGCTTGCAGGCGATTTCACTGAATTTTGAATGTAAAATGTATCTGCATATCCGATCTGCATTAGCTTGCTTGCCAAAGCTCATTAGGTCACCATATGCTATGCCATATTCATTCCTATTTACGTTGTATAATCACATTTCAAGGCACAGATAGTAGGTTCTATAACAACTGATTAACTCTACTGGACAACCAAAAAGGACATGTCATGTACACGTCCCTTATAATTGACTGCATCTGCAAACGCAGAAAGAGGACCTGATAGTGAAAGATTTCACAACCTTAGAGCATGATGTCCCCTCCCCTGTACCACATATCCACTTACACCACAGGAAACCACGACCACATATCTGGTCGAGAGGCTCTTCCCATGACGGAAACACAAAAGCCGTGGCCCTGCAGTCAAATGACCTTGTGACCTCATGGGTGGAAGTTTATTCACATTTTTCATAATGAATAAACATTCTTCTTTTTTTATCTGCCAAAAATGTGGTGTTTCTGTGTCAAACAGTAAAACAAATTCAGTCTTCTGTGATGTATATAAAGAGTAATATTGGGATTCAAACTCAAAATGTAATACATTTCAACTCTATATCTGACATGGTCCAGGTGTCTTCTTTTCTTAAGTCCATAACCATGTGTGTGAGGTGTATACTTTTGTTTTAATGTAGATGTGTTTAAGACTACCAAGAAACACTGTGTGACCCTGATTTAGTCCACTGTTTGTGTCACACTGCTTTGCTTTATCTTGGCCCGGCCGCAGTTGTAAATGAGAACTTGTTCTCAATTAGCCTACCTGGTTAAATAAAGGTGAAAAAATAAATCCCAAAAAATAAATCAACTGTACATTTGATGGTTCACTTTTGTATGGTTCCACTGTTGGTCATATTATTTAAATCATACTGCCATGCAGTTGTTTATACAGCGAATTAATGGAAAGATCCATCTGAGATCTAAAGCTTGGCGTCACTTTGAAAAGGTGCTAATTTCTGAATCAGTGTGTGGGATTTAAAGGTGCTAATTTCTGAATCAGTGTGTGGGATTTAAAGGTGCTAATTTCTGAATCAGTGTGTGGGATTTAAAGGTGCTAATTTCTGAATCAGTGTGTGGGATTTAAATGTGCTAATTTCTGAATCAGTGTGTGGGATTTAAATGTGCTAATTTCTGAATCAGTGTGTGGGATTTAAATGTGCTAATTTCTGAATCAGTGTGTGGGATTTAAATGTGCTAATTTCTGAATCAGTGTGTGGGATTTAAATGTGCTAATTTCTGAATCAGTGTGTGGGATTTAAATGTGCTAATTTCTGAATCAGTGTGTGGGATTTAAATGTGCTAATTTCTGAATCAGTGTGTGGGATTTAAAGGTGCTAATTTCTGAATCAGTGTGTGGGATTTAAATGTGCTAATTTCTGAATCAGTGTGTGGGATTTAAATGTGCTAATTTCTGAATCAGTGTGTGGGATTTAAAGGTGCTAATTTCTGAATCAGTGTGTGGGATTTAAAGGTGCTAATTTCTGAATCAGTGTGTGGGATTTAAATGTGCTAATTTCTGAATCAGTGTGTGGGATTTAAAGGTGCTAATTTCTGAGTCAGTGTGTGGGATTTAAAGGTGCTAATTTCTGAATCAGTGTGTGGGATTTAAATGTGCTAATTTCTGAGTCAGTGTGTGGGATTTAAAGGTGCTAATTTCTGAGTCAGTGTGTGGGATTTAAATGTGCTAATTTCTGAATCAGTGTGTGGGATTTAAAGGTGCTCATTTCTGAGTCAGTGTGTGGGATTTAAAGGTGCTAATTTCTGAATCAGTGTGTGGGATTTAGTGTGTGGGATTTAAAGGTGCTAATTTCTGAATCAGTGTGTGGGATTTAAAGGTGCTAATTTCTGAATCAGTGTGTGGGATTTAAAGCGGCAATCAGCAGTAGAAACAATAACAAAGCTCCGACCCCACCCCCGTTTCGGTAAAAAGCTGAAGGATGTCACTGGAGAAATATAACCACCTTCAAAATCCATACACGTAGCTATGGATGCAAGAACTGACCATCTATGGAATCAAATGTATAGTTTTAACCATGTTTTCGGGCTATATAATGCTTGTTTACGTTTACAAGCTAATATTCTGGGTTCTGATGGAGTACGACAGTTGAGCTAAGCTCATGAGGCATTTAGAAGTTATAGTCTTCAAGAATCAAAGGGTACATATTGATTTGATTTAAAAGGCCCAAAGATTGATGTAGAAACTGCTGATTGCCCCTTTAAGGCAGTAGCACAAATACTTCCCATCTCACTGCCAAGCCATTCCCTTTGACGCTGACCTTCCCCTGGGCCCTGTCTGTTTGTCTGGGACTGGTCATGGGGCTGCGTCCCAAATGGCACCCTACTCCCTACGGGCCCGGGTCAAAAGTGGTGCACTAAATAGGGAACAGGGTGCCATTTGGGGCACAGCCATGATCTCAGTGATATGGTGTGCGGTCACTCACTACTCCCAGAACCCAGCAAATCCAGTAAGCGCTGAGCTACTCAATATGTTAAGAGTCTGTCAAGAGAGACTACTTGCTCAAAGACTATCCTCACTAACTAGGTACAGTAACTAGGTATCGTGCGGTGAAAATCCTCCTCAATAATCCAGGATTTAAACCAAGGGATTATGAAAGATACTGTAAATGCTCGTAAGTGAATAAAAATCCTAACAAGAATATAATGACATTCTGGCCTGTGTCATCCTATCTGTTGTTTTAGATATGGTCAAATTGTAATTGAATAACATTTGGGCTGTGCCATCCTATCTGTTGTCCTAAAGAAGTGAGATGGGGAATCAGGCCAGGGTCTCTAGTTGGAGCCTGCCAGGCAGAGAAAGAGGCTAGGAAGGAAGCCCCTACGCAGTCAGAGCACGCGGTGGGTGTCAGCCAGGCAGAGAAAGAGGCTAGGAAGGAAGCCCCTACGCAGTCAGAGCACGCGGTGGGTGTCAGCCAGGCAGAGAAAGAGGCTAGGAAGGAAGCCCCTACGCAGTCAGAGCACGCGGTGGGTGTCAGCCAGGCAGAGAAAGAGGCTAGGAAGGAAGCCCCTACGCAGTCAGAGCACGCGGTGGGTGTCAGCCAGGCAGAGAAAGAGGCTAGGAAGGAAGCCCCTACGCAGTCAGAGCACGCGGTGGGTGTCAGCCAGGCAGCTAGCCTGGAGCAGCCCTGGTTGTTGCTTGTGAACGATAAGCCGAGCAGATCACTCCCCTACAATATGTGCTTTGTCACAGAGACTTCATTACATCTCCCAGTGAGAAGGGCAGCCTTGTTTATTGATAATCACATCACCATCATCCTCGCTGAAGCTGCTGCTGGCACTAAGTGGAGATGGGAAGGAGGCTCGCTGCTGTGGCTGCTGCAGAGGGTTTAGTGTGTGTGTGTGTGTGTGTGTGTGTGTGTGTGTGTGTGTGTGTGTGTGTGTGTGGTCAGGGAACCTTTACACTCCCCCCTGACTCTTACTAGAGGATGATGGGTACTAATGGAGGGAGTGGAGCGCTGCCAGAGGCAGGATGTAGACACACACCGCAAACCAGGGCAACGATGGACAGGCACAACTACGCCATCCAGGCAGCACAAAGCTCCTCCATCACCACATCAGCACAACGGCTGTGTGTGTGTGTGTGTATATATGTGCGTGTGTGTTTATATATTTATGTGTGTACATGTTTTCCTATATTATCAGGACCAGAGTGTCCTGACAAGGTAAGAAAACAATACATATTTTGAAAAGCCAGGACTTTTTTTATGTCCTGAATTTGTTAAAGTGATATTTTAGGCTTAAGGGTTAAGTTTAGGGTTTGGGGTTAAGGTTAAGGTTAGTGTTAGGATTTGGGGATAGGTTTAGCATTAGGGGTTTTGGGTTAAGGTTAGGGTTAGGTTAAGAGTTAGGGTTAGGGAAAATAGGATTTTGAATGGGAATACATTTTTACTACCCAAAAAAGACCTGAACAAAGCTGTAGTGTGTGTGTATGTGTGTGTGTGTGTGTGTGTCTTGGGGTAAGGGTTTAGGGGTTAGGGAAAATAACCCACAAGGTTAGCCCCCACAAGACTGTGTGTATGCGCGCGGGGTGTGTGTGTGTGTGTGTGTGTGTGTGTGTGTGTGTGTGTGTGTGTGTGTGTGTGTGTGTGTGTGTGTGTGTGTGTGTGTGTGTGTGTGTACTACATACCTTGTTCATCCACTCAACTTTCTCCACATCCGGAAAGTTGACCTGCAGAGAAAGTGATGGTTAGATTTGAACTTTGAACTGCCTTTAAACAATATAGCAGAAGAGTATAACCTGGGTAGGAACGTGTGGAGCTCGTGAAATGGCTAAAGATTGACTTGAGACAGTAAAATGAAGATGTGTGTGTCTTTGTGGACATCGTGAAATGGCTAAAGATTGACTTGAGACAGTAAAATGAAGATGTGTGTCGTTTTGGCCATCGCCTATGTTTCAAGACAATGAACCACAGACCGACCCTAACCCTTTCCTCCAAAGCATAACCACAGTCACAAGACCTTCACAAGATCACACTGATCACGATCAAGTGTGTGTGTGTGTGAGAGAGATATCCTGTGATATCCTGTTGACATAAACCACAAAGATTGTGGTATAGTGTGAGTGTCCTGTGGAAGAGGGTGTTATTAAAGAATGTTGAAATAGTCCCATGACTTAGAAAGTTTTCTTTCTTTCCTGATATGGTCCAACTAGTCTCCCCCTCCCCCTGACTGATGTCTCTGAGTCATCAAGCTTCTGGCATCTAAAAGGAGAACCGTGGCACAACCCTCAAGTTCTAAAGAACCATGGAACTGAAACAGGAAGTGGGGGTGCACACAGAAAAACGCCTAAAATTAGGGTGGCACGACAAAACCTCAGAATGGAAACCCTCTCTTGTTAAATGTACGAGTAACTCACCGTCACTACTAGGCTAACTGTGCTAAATGTAAATACTGTAATACCTCTGTGGCCATCTTTGTTGGACTAAATGTTCATTCTGAATTCCACCGTGACATTTAAGAGTTTGGACTCATTCCCCCCGGCCCTGCACATTAAGAATGTCCAAATATAGCTGTGGTTGGATGGACTACAGAATGAAGAAGGTGAGGTGGGGGTTGGTAGGAACAGAGTACAGTAGGAAATCTAAAAGGTCAGGATTTTTTTTTTAGCAGCAGATGTTAAAAAGGAATGAGAGAGAGAAAGAGACGGAGACAGAGAGAGACATATTTGCTCATTAGTTATGTTTATAAACATTATAAACTGTGCCAGACAGTTTCTGGATCATTTGTTTACAGATGTAGACATATTTTGACAGTGTAAACAACGGAGTTTAAATTTTTTTTTTTATTATTATGACGAGTTAGTGTAATGCATTTCTAAGTCATTCAGTATTATTCTAAATCAAAGGGTGTATTTTATTCATTAAAATGAATGGAAATATTATATTGCAGACTGTGGCTTTAAATGACCAGATTGCAGACGAGATAGTGGGCTGCAGATGTGTTCTGTAATCTGCAGTTGCAGCAGCAGGCTGAGCCTATAGAGAACAGAAAATACAGTATATGTTTGTCACTTACCCATGGGGGTAATTCCCGTTTACTCCTAAAAGCCCTTGCAGTGGTGTATGCTCTCTCGTTCTCCAATACGTACATGGCTGACCGCAGCCGCATCACTTTCTCGTTGCGACTGTGTTTCCATCCCATGTAGACCATCAGACCGAACAGAACTAAGCTGATACTAAACCCGAAGTATCCTGCCAGGTAAACTGGCAAAAGTGTAGCCAGGCATTTTCCAAAGGACCACAACACGGACACCGCATGTTGGCCGGACGGTTTGGGTGGCTGCATCTCTTCCGGCAAGGCGGAATCTGCAGCCCCCGAGCCCGTGGCCATGCTCGGCCCTGCATCCCTAGATGGCGTCGCAAAATCCTTCTCCATGGAACAGCTACCTATGCAGTTCAGCGTACAGTGCCTTCTTGTTGGTGAATTACTAATTAAACGAAATCCGAATTAAGTTAAGCCTGCAAACCATTGACAATGGTTTACTCTATCGACACGAAATGTTCGTCTAAAAAACCTTTTGAATAGGTAGCCTAAACAGCCCAAACCCTCTCTTCGTGTTCGCACTGACAAGCAGACACAGGCAA
This sequence comes from Salmo salar, assembly GCF_965601325.2. Taxonomy (NCBI): domain Eukaryota; kingdom Metazoa; phylum Chordata; class Actinopteri; order Salmoniformes; family Salmonidae; genus Salmo; species Salmo salar. The sequence continues at coordinate 43,799,032 of NC_138303.1, forward strand.
GTGGATTCTAATATTTGTCAGACTTGAGAGGGCGTGTTTTCTAAGTGAAAGCCCTCCTCAAATCCAATAGAGAAAAGTCACCCTAAAATGAACTTGTTCCGAGAATAGTTGAAACGCACCGACTCCCCCGAACCAACCAGTCAATGAGCGACGTCTCCTACAAGAAAAAAGCTATTGCGCTGCTGCAGTTTTCACACACAAAAAAACCGCATAGCTAGCTTTCCAACAGACTGAGAATCTATTTGGAGTAGCCTAAACCAATACACACGGTAGGTAGTAAGCCTATGAATAAATGTGATAGTAGGCTAGACGACGTTCTTGATAAAGCAACCAACGACAGCAACCGCTCAAGCAAACCGTTATCTCTTGACGCCTGCCTGCTATAATGTGCCTATTTACCCACTGGTGAGTACACGTCTCCACACGTAGCGTTTTGGAGTCTAGTGTGTTGAATGTTCTGTGTTTTTTTTGTCGGCATGCTACCAGTTGGTTAGTAATTTAGTATCCGATTGTTAATAGTCCAACATGCATTTGTAAAGGGGAAAAATGTATAGCCTATGCGTTTATGTTTTCTATTTTTCATTTTATTTCAACCTCAAGACAGCCAATTCAAGTTAGAAAATGTCCTACAAAATAGGATACCCATTTTCAAAGCCAAGGAAGGCTATCCCTTGTTTACACACCACCACCATGTGACAGGTAAGTATCCTTGGCTGACATCTACTGGAACAAGTATCCTGTAAATACAACACTGTGCCACAGAGATCAAACCATTTTGCCTTCAGGGTATTTAACCTGTTTGTGTTTGTTCCAGCGTTTTTGAGGTTTTGGGTTTGATTTAGGCTAATTGAGTTTTTTAAGTTTATAACAAAATGAAGGCCTACATTTTATACAGGCCTAAAATCATAGAAAGGTGAATATAGCCTACCGTTGGCAACAATACAATAATAGTCTACATGAATGGGGTATAAATGTACAATAACATGTTTTTCCCTACAGAATTATCATTTCTTTAGAAGAGACGTATATCCAGGGAAACTACTTCTACCCAGCTACTAATGTAGGTCTACCGGTAGTCAAGGTTACCTGCCTGTTGCTTTGATAGCTCCACTGCAGAGCAGTCAGAGTATTTAGATAGAGCGCAGTTTATAGGCCAGACGTGAGTGTCTAATAATTCTGTATTTTGATTTCTCTCCTTACAGGTTTGAGGCACATCTCTAGGCGAGCCCACTATAGCCTGCTAAATACAGTGGGGCAAAAAAGTATTTAGTCAGCCACCAATTGTGCAAGTTCTCCCACTTAAAAAGATGAGAGAGGCCTGTCATTTTCATCATAGGTACACGTCAACTATGACAGACAAAATGAGAAAAAAAATCCAGAATATCACATAGTAAGATTTTTTATGAATTTATTTGCAAGTTATGGTGGAAATAAGTATTTGGTCACCTACAAACAAGCAAGATTTCTGGCTCTCACAGACCTGTAACTTCTTCTTTAAGAGGCTCCTCTGTCCTCCACTCGTTACCTGTATTAATGGCACCTGTTTGAACTTGTTATCAGTATAAAAGACACCTGTCCACAACCTCAAACAGTCACACTCCAAACTCCACTATGGCCAAGACCAAAGAGCTGTCAAAGGACACCAGAAACAAAATTGTAGACCTGCACCAGGCTGTGAAGACTGAGTCTGCAATAGGTAAGCAGCTTGGTTTGAAGAAATCAACTGTGGGAGCAATTATTAGGAAATGGAAGACATACAAGACCACTGATAATCTCCCTCGATCTGGGGCTCCACGCAAGATCTCACCCCGTGGGGTCAAAATGATCACAAGAACGGTGAGCAAAAATCCCAGAAGCACACGGGGGGACCTAGTGAATGACCTGCAGAGAGCTGGGACCAAAGTAACAAAGCCTACCATCAGCAAGGGCATTGAAGATGAAACATGGCTGGGTCTTTCAGCATGACAATGATCCCAAACACACCGCCCAGGCAACAAAGTAGTGGCTTCGTAAGAAGCATTTCAAGGTCCTGGAGTGGCCTAGCCAGTCTCCAGATCTCAACCCCATAGAAAATCTTTGGAGGGAGTTGAAAGTCTGTGTTTCCCAGCGACAGCCCCAAAACATCACTGCTCTAGAGGAGATCTGCATGGAGGAATGGGCCAAAATACCAGCAACAGTGTGTGAAAACCTTGTGAAGACTTACAGAAAACGTTTGACCTGTGTCATTGCCAAAGGGTATATAACAAAGTATTGAGATAAACTTTTGTTATTGACCAAATACTTATTTTCCACCATAATTTGCAAATAAATTCATAAAAAATCCTACAATGTGATTTTCTGGAAGAAAAAAAATCACATTTTTTCTGTCATAGTTGAAGTGTACCTATGATGAAAATTACAGGCCTCTCTCATCTTTTTAAGTGGGAGAACTTGCACAATTGGTGGCTGACTAAATACTTTTTTGCCCCACTGTACATCCTTTCACATGAATACAACTACACGGCTGTCAAGCACCCATGACCCATTAAACAGGGGGCTCCCGAGTGGCGCAGCGGTCTAAGGCACTGCATCTCAGTGCTAGAGGCGTCACTACAGACCCTGGTTTGATTCCAGGCTGTATCACAACCGGCCTTGATTGGGAGTCCCAAAGGGCGGTGCACAATTTACCTAGCGTCGTCCGAGTTAGGGTTTGGCCAGGGTAGGCCGTCATTGTAAATAAGAATGTGTTCTTAACTGACTTGCCTAGTTAAATAAAGGTTTTAAAAAACTGAGTTGGGTGGTAGGTTCCAAATGTACTGCTGCCCTTTGAAAACGTCACTCGTTGCTTCAATCCACCTTCCAAATGGATGCAGACATGTCCCCAAAACATTCAACATTCTTGAACAGACTTTGAGGTATATTTGCTCGGTTTGGTTGGTGTGGCTTGAAGCGATGAGTGATGTATTTAAAGGGCATGCCGACAGCGTTCCCCAAACCCTCCCTGTTTTTCAACTGGCCGTTCAGAACAGCACCATTTCCGTTTAATTGAACTTAACACAACGTTTTTTCATACTGAACACAGCTAAGGTCTCCCTTTCTGAAAATGCATCCCAAATGGCACCCCATTCCCTATATAGTGCACTAATTTTGACTAGAGACCTATAGGCCCTGGTTAATAGTGCACTGTGAAGGGAACAGTGTACCATTTGGGATGAAACTCTCACCGCAGACCAAAGGCCTACCATTTCTAATACAAATGCCTTATCAGATGGTTAATACGTTCACACATCAGTTGGGTTGGGAGTTGCCAAAGTAAATACACTGTACATGCATTAGTCTCTTCTCACAGCCCCTGTGAGGTGGCAGCTGTTAGAAGACGATCTATGCATGCAGCAGTAGTCCAAGGCCAGTGCCAGAACCAATTGGATGGGCATTTGATTTCTATATGTGTGGAGGGGGGGGGGGAGGGGGGGGACCTCCTGTTTTGTCCTAATTTTGTTAATGGGTGTTATAATAAAGTTTGAGTTTGGGGAGGCATGCAATTTCTCCTACCATTTCTACCTATCTGCCTGTCAGTTGTGATTATTTTTATATGCACATTTTTGTGGAACAGTTTCATTTCAGTAATAGGTTTTTCGTTTCTCAAAAGTATCGTCATGTGGTTCATCATAGCAATGTGAATCTAAAAGTTGAAATTCAACTAATGCATATGCCATATGGACACATTGATACACTGTGATCCATTGGCTGCTAAAGCACATGGAAATCAGAGATAGCCCATAGTTCAATGCCGCAGTAGACTTATAACTTCCATTGTCAACTAAGTAAAATACATAAAGGCCTAAAGCGGACAAATAAAAACAGTAGAAAATATCCTGATGACAATTCAGGTTCTTTGAATCGCATTCTCCACTCAGCCTGTCTGCCTCACTTTCTATCTGTCTTGACTTGAGCTATTACTAGTGAAGAACAACATTGTATCAACTTAGTATGTTGGCTTGTGCTCAGGCTCATGTGCTCCTTCCACATTATCAGGACAGAGAAACCACACACATGCTCATTTCTCACATGGAGCACTCCAAACAAAAGACAAGAAAAAAAATTGACAAAGCTCCTAAATTATGGTAATGAAATAAACCACTACTTATTTCTCACAAGTGCGGTAGGTTGTGAACTCTGCAAACAAAGTTTCCACTCTGAGAATGGTAAATGACTGTTATACATGCATTAGCAGAAATTAATCTAACCAAATGATGGGGATTAAAGTTACATTTACTCGGCCTACTGGTTGTATATGTAATGGAGAATTGATTTAAAAAAAAATCTAGGGCAAACAATTCACAATGAAAAAAATGTATGTGCAAGAATTGGCGCACATTCTGGAGAGCTGAGTGAGTGTTAGTTCGTTGAAGAGACTCCTACTAAATCCTACTAAACAAGCTAGATCTACTCAGGGTTTTCTAACGCTAACCAGCTTCAGTTGGCTTCACATTCTATCTCACTGGCAGGCTTCTTACATATTAGAGTTTCCATCACTTCTGAAATCGTCATGCTGCCAGCACGCCCACAAGCGAGCCACTCTTGGCGGCCTAAGCGCCACGCTGCAATATACCGCTTGCGGAGATCTGAGCGGCGCGCACTCGGAGCGATAGAAAAAGTTCAGCTTTGCTCTACAGTACTTTATGCAAATTACACGCGGCCACCGTTTCCGTTAACCAATCCGGTGAGGAGCGGATGTTTGCTTGAAAATCTTCTGTTCATGAAACATAGAGCCGTCTGTCATTAGTTGCAGTCAAGAGCAACCAAAAAAAGATGGAGGAAAGCCAATCGGCGCAGGGTCTGGTATTCCAATTCAATATGATGTGGTTTTGCTAGAATACAGAGACGAAATCAAATGGTCAATGGCATTTGGAAGGATTGCAGAGATTAATGGTGTTGATGGTGGGTGAATTCGAAATTTGCACGTTTGCTTGTGCTCAGACCCTTTGACTTTTTCCACATTTTGTTATGTTACAGCCTTATTCTATAATGTATTACATTTCCCCCCCCCCCCCCTCATCAATCTACACACAATACCACATAATGACAAAGCAAAAACAGGGTTTAAAAATGTTAGCAAATGTAAATATATATAAAAAAACAGAAATATCACATTTACATAAGTATTCAGACCCTTTACTCACTAGGATGCTACAAGCTTGGCACACCTGTATGGAGGTCGGAGCACTCTGGAGCAGGTTTTCATCAAGGATCTCTGTGCTCCGTTCATCTTTCCCTCGATCCTGACTAGTCTCCCAGTCCTTGCTGCTGAAAAACATCCCCACAGCATGATGCTGCCACCACCATGCTTCACCATATGGATGGTGCCTGGTTTCCTCCAGACGTGACACTTGGCAATCAAGAGTTCAATCTTGGTTTCATCAGACCAAAGAATCTTGTTTCTCCTGGTCTGAGAGTCCTTTAGGTGCCTTTTGGCAAACTCCAAGCGGGCTGTCATGTGCCTTTTACTGAGGAGTGGCTTCCGTCTGGCCACTCTACCATAAAGGCCTGATTGGTGGAGTGCTGCAGAGATGGTCTCCACAGAGGAACTCTGTAGCTCTGTCAGTTTTACCATCAGGTTCTTGATCACCTCCCTGACCAAGGCCATTCTCCCCCGATTGCTTAGTTTGGCCGGGCAGCCAGCTCTAGGAAGAGCCTAGGTGGTTTCAAACTTCTTCCATTTAAGAATGATGGAGGCCGCTGTGTTCTTGGGTACCGTCAATGCTGCAGAAATGTTTTGGTACCCTTCCCCAGATCAGTTCCTCGTCACAATCCTGTTTCTGAGCTGTACAGACAATTCCTTCAACCTCATGGCTTGATTTTTGCTCTGACATGCACTGTCAACTGTGGGACTTTAGATAGACCGATGCTTGCCTTTCCAAATCATGTCCAATCAATTTAATTTACCACAGGTAGGCACCAATCAAGTTGTAGAAACAACTCAAGGATGATCAATGCTATGAGTCTCATAGCAAAGAGTGTTTATACTTATGTAAATAAGGTATTTCATTTAAAAATAATATATACATTTCTAAACACCTGTTTTTGCTTTGTCATTATGGGGTATTGTGTGTAGATTGATGAGGAAAAAATTGTATTTAATAACTTTTAGAATAAGGCCGTAACGTAACAAAATGTGGAAAAAGTCAAGGGGTCTGAATACTTTCCGAATACACATTATGATTCTCATATATTATAGTTTATGGCTCTTTCAGTATACCTGTGTCATGAGATTGATGATTATAGCTCACTTCCTATAAAATACATAGGCCTACATGTAAAATACATAGGTCTACATGTAAAATACATAGGTCTACATGTAAAATACATAGGCCTGCATGTAAAATACATAGGCCTGCATGTAAAATACATAGGTCTGCATGTAAAATACATAGGTCTACATGTAAAATACAGAGGCCTACATGTAAAATACATACAGTGGGATCCAAAATTACTGGCACCCATGACTGGCAATGCACAAACAATACTTAAAAAAATATAAACAACATAATTATAGAGATAAACTCAAAATACCAACATGTGAGAAATACTATACTTTATTAATGTTTCAGTGGAACCAACCAAAATCATACAATTATTTAATACAAAATCAATTTAACCAAAATCAAGGTTTCATAATTATTGGCACTCCTCATTTAGTACTTAGTGCAACCACCTCTGGCAAGGATAACAGCATGGAGTCTTTTCCTGTAATGTTTGACAAGGTTAAGGAACACATTTGGAGGGATTTTGGACCATTCCTCTATGCAGATCCTTTCAAGATCCTTCACATTCTTGGGGTGGCGCTTATCAACTGCCCTCTTCCACTCAGCCCACAGGTTTTTGATTGGATTGAGGTCCGGCGACTGAGATGGCCAGGGCAGAACATTGATTTTGTTGTCACAGAGCCATTTCTGTGTGGCTCTTGAGGTATGTTTCGGGTCATTGTCTTGTTGGAAAGTCCACCTACGGCCAAGTCCCAGCCTTCTGGCAGAGGCAACCAGATTGTCAGCCAAAATTGCCTGATACTTGGTGGAATTCATTATGCCATCAACCTTAACCAGTGCCCCTGGACCTCTGGAATTAAAACAGCCCCAAAACATCACTGACCCCCCTCCATATTTCACCGTGGGTATGAGGTTCCTCTCATTGTATGCATCTCTGCTTCGACGTCAAACATGCCAATGCTGTATCTGACAAAAACGTTCAATTTTGGTCTCATCGGACCAGAGCGCCTTCTTCCAATCATAATTTAAATGACATTTGGCAAACTCCAATCGCTTGCGTCTGTGTCTTGGGGTCAGAAAGGGCTTTCTTCTGGAAACCCTTCCAAAGAGCCTGTGGTTGTGGAGGTGGAGTCTGATGGTGCTTTTTGAAACCTGGTGACCCCAAGACGCCACCAAGGCCTGCAATTCTTTCACAGTGATTCTAGGGATTGTGTTGCTTCTCTCACCATCCTCCTCCCTATCCTGGGGGCCAAAATGCATTTCCGTCCTCTACCCATGAGGTTTTCAACTGTTCCATATCTTTAGAATTGTTTTAATAATTGCCCTGACAGTGCTCAGTGGTATATTCAATTGTTTGTGGATCTTCTTGTAGCCATTACCAGATTTATGAAGGTCTACGACCATCTGTCTCTTTTGAACTGCCTTTTGTTTTCTTCATGGTGTTGGATGACAGCGGGATATTGCATGTGTGTTATCTCATTTTTATACCCTAGTGAAACAGGAAGTGATGTAATGGCTCAATATAGTTCCTTAAGACTTAGATAAACTTAAATAAGTGGAATTTAATTTGTGGTTTAATTTTGGTAGATGTTATTTACAATAATCTTTAAGGGTGCCATTAATTGTGAAATCTTGATTTGGAGGACATTGATTTTTAATTAAATGGAACCAACCAAATTATTTTGGTTGGTTCCATTGAAACATTAATAAAGTACAGTATTTCTCACATGTTGGTATTTTGAGTTTATCTCTATAATTATATTGTTTATATTTGTTTAAGCATTCCTTGTGCATTGCCAGTCAGGGGTGCCAGTAATTTTGGAGCCCACTGTAGGTCTACATGTAAAATACATAGGCCTACATGTAAAATAAATAGGCCTGCATGTCAAATAAATAGGCCTGCATGTAAAATACATAGGTCTACATGTAAAATACATAGGTCTACATGTAAAATACATAGGTCTACATGTAAAATAAATAGGCCTGCATGTAAAATACATAGGTATACATGTAAAATAAATAGGCCTGCATGTAAAATAAATAGGCCTGCATGTAAAATACATAGGTATACATGTAAAGTACATAGGTCTACATGTAAAATACATAGGTCTACATGTAAAGTACATAGGCCTACATGTAAAGTACATAGGTCTACATGTAAAAGACATAGGTCTGCATGTAAAATACATAAGTCTGCATGCACATACAGTGGGGGAAAAAAGTATTTGATCCCCTGCTGATTTTGTACGCTTGCCCACTTACAAAGAAATTATCAGTCTATAATTTGAACGGTAGGTTTATATGAACAGTGAGAGACAGAATAACAACAAAAAAATCCAGAAAAACGCATGTCAAAAATGTTATAAAATGATTTCCATTTTAATGAGGGAAATAAGTATTTGACCCCTCTGCAAAACATGACTTAGTACTTGGTGGCAAAACCCTTGTTGGCAATCACAGAGGTCAGACGTTTCTTGTAGTTGGCCACCAGGTTTGCACACATCTCAGGAGGGATTTTGTCCCACTCCTCTTTGCAGATCTTCTCCAAGTCATTAAGGTTTCGAGGCTGACGTTTGGCAACTCGAACCTTCAGCTCCCTCCACAGATTTTCTATGGGATTAAGGTCTGGAGACTGGCTAGGCCACTCCAGGAGCTTAATGTGCTTCTTCTGGAGCCACTCCTTTGTTGCCTTGGCCATGTGTTTTGGGTCATTGTCATGCTGGAATACCCATCCACGACCCATTTTCAATACCCTGGTTGAGGGAAGGAGGTTCTCACCCAAGATTTGACAGTACATGGCCCCGTCAAATGATGTGGTGAAGTCGTCCTGTCCCCTTAGCAGAAAAACACCACCAAAGCATAATGTTTCCACCTCCATGTTTGACGGTGGAGATGGTGTTCTTGGGGTCCTAGGCAGCATTCCTCCTCCTCCAAACACGGCGAGTTGAGTTGATGCCAAAGAGCTCCATTTTGGTCTCATCTGACCACAACACTTTCACCAATTGTCTTCTGAATCATTCAGATGTTCATTGGCAAACTTCAGACGGGCATGTATATGTATTCTTGAGCAGGGGGACCTTGCGGGCGCTGCAGGATTTCAGTCCTTCACGGCATAGTGTGTTATCAATTGTTTTCTTGGTGACAATGGTCCCAGCTGCCTTGAGATCATTGACAAGATCCTCCTGTGTAGTTCTGGGCTGATTCCTCACCGTTCTCATGATCATTGCAACCCCATGAGGTGAGATCTTGCATGGAGCCCCAGGATGAGGGATATTGACAGTTCTTTTGTGTTTCTTCCATTTGCGAATAATCGCACCAAATGTTGTCACCTTCTCACCAATAATGCCATCATACTGTGTAGGCCTATGGCTGAATTGGTGATGCATGCCATTATGATGAGCTGCAAAACGGGTTCACTTCGGCTGATATCCTGAGACAAGAGAGATAATCAAAACAGATTGGAGAGCTCACAACTAGAAAAAAAGGTCATGTTCATTTGAGAAAGCGACACAGAAACACATACAAATTAGAGACAGATCTCCTTCACACCTTTATGTTGCAGAATTGTGATCTGTGATAAAAATGAATCTTGACACTGGTTCATCTTGAATAATGTTTTTGAAGTTATCAAATAAAACAAGTTTAAACACTTCAATGAATCAACATTGAAGGAATCAACATATCATTTCAAAATGTACCAATAATCAAACTTATTTGTAAATATTAGACATCTTAGTAAGTCAGCTGTTATTACTAAAGCATCATTTGGGGTGAACAAGAATATCCATACCAAAGGTGGGCAAACTTGCTCCACTCCCTGATCTACTGGGTGAGCAGACTTCTATTCCAGCCCAGCAATAATACACATTATCACCTCATTAGGTTTGATAAGTTGAATCAGGTGTGTTAGTGCTGGGCTGGAACAGAAGCCTGCACACCCAGCAGAAGGATTGGCCTGCTACAGTTGTAATACCTTTGTAACCTATAATTTGTGTGACGTTTAACTGTATTGTCGTATACAACATTTGCTAACATGTACACATACAAGGATGTGCCAGCAGTCACTTGGGACATTCACCGTGACCTCATCTGCAGACAGCTTTCACAGCTCTTCATATCTCAGGAGAGACATCAGAGAATGTTTTTTTCTGTACCGTAAGCCACCTCATTTTAGAGAATTTGTCAGTACATCCAAACAGCCTCAGCCTTAAATTATGCAAGCTCATGTCACTTAGCTATAGTATGTAGTTTGTTAGCTAGTGGTGAATTAGCCTACAGTAGCTAGTTGACATTAGCTAAACGTTTGAATACATTCATGCCTATCAAAGCAGCCAAAACGTACCATTATGCACAAGCATCCCCCCATATTTATTTGTAAGTCAGTGTTGCATTGCATTAAGTTTCACATGCATTCTGTCATGTCATAAAACATTTAATCAGTCTTCCTCAAATTATGAGTCTTCGCAAGAGGGTTATCAGATTAGGCCTCCACTCACAGTTCAATCATTCTGGGAATTAGTGAGATCGGGAGCAGGTTAGTTTAAGAATTCATTGCCTTAAACTGACCAAGCTAAAAAGGTGAGCCACTTCAGTATGACTGGTTATCCCGAGTTCAAAGTTGACTCGAACCTGCTTCGTAGGATACCCCTCAGCTAGGTTAGCGTTACAAATCTTTGCAACTGAACTTGATTGGGCATAATGAGAAATAATGGCCTCTTAACATTTTTAAACCCAGTTTCAGATTTCAAATCAATATTGAGTCAATTTAATTTTAAACTAAAAACTTTGTGAAAATATAAACAAAAGCAATGGAGTAGGGATGGCTTTGTAAAAGAGTAAAGAATGTCCCCATATCAAATCTCCCAGGCAGGTGGTTGACCAACAGTAGCACCATCTCTTCGTAGCCTCTCATTGGCCTGTGTCTTGTTTCAGACTTGGGAGATCCTTGGTCCCATGTTGTGTCCATGAGAAAGGTCACAGACATGGTTTTGTAAAGGGGCAGTCTATTTTGACCTCTGCCTCATCTTTCGCCTCTTGCGCTTCAGCCTGCGCATACGCTTCTTTCTCCACTGAAAGAGAACAGAGGGGACAATGTTAGCGATACGGCAATACATAGGTGCCGAAACACCTGTACTCGTCAACTCAGAAGCATGGTTGCATAGTCATACACAGCAAATTGCTATCAATACCATGCAAACTGAAGCCGAGTATGGTTAACATGCGCTCTAGTGTAGTGTGGACATTGCAGTCATGCACACCCACCAATTGACTGAAAAGGCCCGTTTGACATTTGTAAGTATTGTACAATGCTTGGCTTCAGTAATGATACCAGAGCCATGCATTTAGAATGAATAACCTGCCTACTATGCTAATTTACTCAACTTGATCACAACATTTCTGTGGTTTGACACATAACGTTAGTTTGCTAGCCACATTGGCTAAGTGGGAATAGAGATGGGAATCTAGCAAGTGTTGATGCAGCAAAACACTAACCTCAAGTAGCTAATGTACAGTCGTGGCCAAAAGTTGAGAATGACACATTAATTTCCACAAAGTATGCTGCATCAGTGTCTTTAGATATTTTTGTCAAATGTTACTACGGAATACTGAAGTATAATTACAAGCATTTCATAAGTGTCAATGGCTTTTGACAATTACATGACGTTGATGCAAAGAGTCAAAATTTGCAGTATTGACCCTCCTTTTTCAAGATCTCTGCAATCCGCCCTGGCATGCTGTCAATTAACTTCTGGGCCACATCCTGACTGATGGCAGCCCATTCTTGCATAATCAATGCTTGGAGTTTGTCAGAATTTGTGGGTTTTTGTTTGTCCACCCGCCTCTTGAGGGTTGACCACAAGTTCTCAATGGGATTAAGGTCTGGGGAGTTTCCTGGCCATGGACCCAAAATAGCGATGTTTTGTTCCCCGAGCCACTTAGTTATCACTTTTGCCTTATGGCAAGGTGCACCATCATGCTGGAAAAGGCATTGGTCGTCACCAAACTGTTCCTGGATGGTTGGGAGAAGTTGCTCTCGGAGGATGTGTTGGTACCATTCTTTATTCATTGCTGTGTTCCTAGACAAAATTGTGAGTGAGCCCACTCCCTTGGCTGAGAAGCAACCCCACACATGAATGGTCTCAGGATGCTTCACTGTTGGCATGACAAAGGACTGATGGTAGCGCTCACCTCTTCCCCGGACAAGCTTTTTTCCAGATGCCCCAAACAATTGGAAAGGGGATTCATCAGAGAAAATTACTTTACCCCAGTCCTCGGCAGTCCAATCCCTGTACCTTTTGCAGAATATCAGTCTGTCCCTGATGTTTTTCCTGGAGAGAAGTGGCTTCTTTGCTGCCCTTCTTGACACCAGGCCATCCTCCAAAAGTCTTCGCCTCACTGTGCGTGCAGATGCACTCACACCTGCCTGTCGCCATTCCTGAGCAAGCGCTGTACTGGTGGTTCCCCGATCCTGCAGCTGAATCAACTTCAGGAGACGGTCCTGGCGCTTGCTGGACTTTCTTGGGCGCCCTGAAGCCTTCTTCACAACAATTGAACCGCTCTCCTTGAAGTTCTTGATGATCCGATAAATGGTTGACTCAGGTGCAATCTTCCTGGCAGCAATATCCTTGCCTGTGAAGCCCTTTTTGTGCAAAGCAATGATGACAGCACGTGTTTCCTTGCAGGTAACCATGGTTGACAGAGGAAGAACAATGATTCCAAACACCACCCTCCTTTTGAAGCGTCCAGTCTTAGTCGAACTCAATCAGCATGACAGAGTGATCTCCAGCCTTGTCCTCGTCAACACTCATACCTGTGTTAACGAGAGAATCAGTGACATGTCAGCTGGTCCTTTTGTGGCAGGGCTGAAATGCAGTGGAAATGTTTTGGGGATTCAGTTCATTTGCATGGCAGAGGGACTTCGCAATTAATTGCAATTCATCTGATCACTCATAACATTCTGGAGTATATGCAAATTTACATCATACAAACTGAGGCAGCAGACTGAAAATTCATATTTGTGTCATTCTCAACTTTTGGCCACAACTATAATACTATCAACCATTTCAGTTGGCTCAGAAAGCCATGGCTAATGATTAAATTAAATAATTAAATTTGGCTTAGCAGGTAGTTTCCAAATTGTATGCAGTTTGTTATTGTGCCTACAACTAGTTAGACGACTGAACTAGCGAGTAAGTTAGGTATTCGCTGGCTAACTGTTAGCTAGCATAGCAACAAGCGGACTACAAATGAATTGTTTAGAGGGGAAATGACTCACCTTGGCCCTCATGTTGTGGAGGGGTGTCTGTAAGGAAAGGGGAGAGAAAGGTTGATTAGTCGGATGGCTTTTAGTTGGAAAGAATTATTTTGGAATCGTATTTGACGTTAGACAACTCCTGAAATTCAGTTCTCTGTGTACCTTTACAAGATGGCACCGTCTCCAAGAAGACCGTGACTGTTGTTCGATTGGTAATTTATACACTGAGATTACGTCATCATTGTTGGACGCTCATGAACTCTGGGAAATGCAGCCAATGATTTTTCAACGATTTTTTTCCGTATAACTAACCCCTGTATCCTGCTTCTCTCTATGATGCATCTTTCATCAATAATATATATGGCTTTGAACTGTGCTAAGACTTGGATCAATCAATTGTCAATCGACATTATTTTTGTATACAATTACAAAATGTCTGTTTTACTGTTGAGTGTGGAGGTATATGTTATGCTGTGTAGTTAGCCATGTAATTACATGTACAGTATTTATTCTGTACATTATTTTAGATGGGGGAGGTTCATAAGACAATATTGACACAAACAACACATCCACAGATTTTGTTTTAAAGTTTATTTCAAACCATGAAGAAAAAACTCCCTTTCTAAATCCCAAAAAAGAACGACCATGTACATTATTTTAACAGTTGTCAATACCTCTATTGCGTTACTGATCGAGGCATGTATGGTTTCCACATCCAGTGCAGGGGTCAGCAGTCATAACTGTCAACTGTCGAGTTAGTTTATCAAGGAATGGCCATATTTCAAAAGGCTTATCTGATTATAGCGGGATGATCAATGGATCTTATTCACAGAATTAATGAGGCATTTACTTTTCAGTCAAGTATGCAACATATTGACGCTGAGATGGGTTGTAATTCTGACATGACATTTTCAAAGGCCTTCCTAAATGCCTAACTTTATTGCGAGAACTTCCCCCATTATTTCCCAAATAAGGACTTAAGAATTACATCCACACACACATGTACAATGCAAGAGATGCTACATTTCTTTCAGGAGAACAAACTTAGAAAGTCATCAACCTAGTAAAGAAACATTTCCACAAGGATGGAGTTCTCCCTTGAATAACCTATTCAGAATGAAAAGCCCAACAAGACCTAGTGGTGCAGCAGTTAGTTCGTAAGTCCTTTGGTCAGTTGCCCCTCCCAAACTCAATATTATGGGGCTGCTATTTGATGCCGGCTTTGTGATGGTTCTAGTCTACATTATTCTAAAAATAGCCTCTGAAACTGGGATTTATTTTACAATAGAAAGTATCAAGTATTAAACAGCTATGGAAACTGATGTAAACACTGATTAATATAGGTGGAATTCATTGAGCGCTGTGGCAGTACCAGTGAAGTATGAAATTAATTATGGCGTCCTACAAAGAACAAATAATTTAATGGGAACACCTGAACCCTCCATTACTGGGCATAAGAATGTCAAATGTCTGTATGTGCAGTGAGAGCAAGCCCCTTATCCGACTCCGTTCTAAAAATCCATTGACTACATGTCCACGGCAACGGACTTGACAGTTATGTCACTAACTGTTACTGGGGGCAAGATAGCTAGGTATGCCCCTAGGAAGTTTGCTTATCCACTGTAAATAACAGTTTGTGTGACAATGTGGTCAGTTAACATTTGCGGTCATGACGGTTTATAACAGTGTTAAGTAGGCTTATGGAGGGTTTAAGTTATTACCCATTTAATTCCCTAATAGGACACACCGACATCCATTTCAGAGACATGACTTCTTGCTTATGACCTCAAACAAGGTTTTCCTTTACACAATTATCATTGGCACAATGCAGTGCAGTCATCTCAAAACCCTCCACTGTCGTGCTTTGCCTTCATACATCATTATAGAATTACAGTTCAAGGCTCAATGACTGGATGGTATAAACGTGTCTCCCACAGAATCTACTCCGGAAAATGCCCTTGTTCTACTCAACATCCCTCTCATTCAGCGTCATCGCACCGAACGTGCTTACTATTCTGGGGAGAACCCTGCTGTCTCAAGGACATTGGTATTGAAAAAGGGATGTGACATGTTGAGTGGGGATGTGACAGGAATTTGAATTTAGGCGTGAGCAGCACCATCACCCGGTACAGTCTGACATAGTTTACATTTGGAGGTTTTCATCACAGAAGGCTAGGCCGCGCCACAAGGCAGGTATGTCGAGACAGGAGGGTAGGATGGAGAGATTATTGACGTCTGTTCTTTGGGTTGGTCAGTTGTCTGTCAGTATTCTTGGAGACGAAGACAGGGTTGGGGGGTGTGGAAGGTTTTATTTCGCAGCTTCGGTCTCCTCGACCTTCGCTGGGTGTCCTGGTGCCGTTTCAGTTTCCACGGTCTTTGAAGCCTTTTGACAAAAAGAAGTTGCTTGGAAATTGAGGCAAGACTCAAAATGTAGTTGTCACATTAACATGTATTTTTATTTAAAGAATGAAGTCCCATTAGCGTCTTTCCCAAGGGAGACCTGGATGTATTTACAGTGCCTTCGGAAAGTATTCAAACCCCTTGACTTTTTCCACATTCTGTTACGTTACAGCCTTATTCTAAAATGGCTTAAACCAGCAATCTACACACACAATACCCCATAATGACAAAGCGAAAAACAGTTTAGAAATGTTTGCACATTTATTAAAAACATAAATAACTTACGTAAATAAGTATTCAAACCCTTTTCCATGAGACTCAAAATTTAGTCTCAATTGTTTCTACAACTTGATTGGAGTCCACCTGTGATAAATTAAATTGATTGGACATGATATGGAAAGGTACACACCTGTCTAAGGTCCCACAGTTGACAATGCATGTCAGAGCAAAAAGCAAAGCCATGAGGTCGAAGGAATTGTCTGTAGAGCTCCGAGACAGGAATGTGTCGAGGCACAGACCTGGGGAAGTGTATCAAAAAACGTTCTGTAGCAATGAAGGTCCCCAAGAACACAGTGGCCTCCATCATTCTTAAATGGAAGAAGTTTGGAACCACCAAGGCTCTTCCTAGAGCTGGCTGCCCGGCCAAACTAAGCAATCGGGGGAGAAGGGCCTAGGTCAGGGAGGTGACCAAGAACCCATTGGTCACTGACAGAGCTCCGGAATTCCTCTGTGGAGATGGGAGAAACTTCCAGAAGGACAACCATCTCTGCAGCACTCCACCAATCAGGCCTTTACGGTAGAGTGGCCAGACGGAAACCACTTGGAGTTTGCCAAAAGGCACCTAAAAACTTTCAGACCATGAGAAACAAGATTCTCTGGTCTGATGAAACCAAGATTGAACTCTTTGGCCTGATTGCCAAGTGTCACGTCTGGAGGAAACCTGGCACAATCCATACAGTGAAGCATGGCGGTGGCAGCATCATGCCGTGGGGATGTGTTTCAGCGGCAGGGACTGGGAGACTAGTCAGGACCAAGGGAAAGATGAACGGAGCAAAGTAGAGAGAGATCCTTCATGAAAACCTGCTCTAGAGCGCTCAGGACCTCAGACTGGGGCGAAGGTTCACCTTCTAACAGGACAACGACCCTAAGCACACAGCTTCGGGACAAGTCTCTGAATGTCCTTGAATGGCTCAGCCAGAAACCAGACTTGAACCCGATCGAACATCTCTGGAGAGACCTGAAAATATCTGTGCAGCAACGCTCCCCATCCAACCTGACAAAGCTTGAGAGGATCTGCAGAGAAGAATGGGAGAAACTCCCCAAATACAGGTGTGCCAAGCTTGTAGCGTCCCACCCAAGAAGACTTAAGGCTGTAATCGCTGCCAAAGGTGCTTCAACAAAGTACTGAGTAAAGGGTCTGAATACTTATTTAAATGTGATGTCATTTATTTTTTAAAACCTCTTTTTGCTTTGCCATTATGAGGTATTGTGTATAGATTGAGAGGGGGAAAAAACATTTTAGAATAAGGCTAACGTAACAAAATGTGTAAAAAGTCAAGGGGTCTGAATACTTTCCGAAGGCACCGTACATGTGTTTACATCACAGTACGGTGTACCATGTAGCCTACCTTCTTTTTCTTTTTCTTCTGTGTCTTGCGGCTTGCTGAGCTTTGGAGCAAGGCCTAAAAAAAACAAAAAAAAGGTAGGTTTGTGAGAGAAAAAAAACAAGGCAACCATCTCATCTTAGTGAAAATACCAAGTCAGCTAACAACATGCCACATTAGATTAATTAGCCTCATTCTACAAAAACTGAGCATAAACAAGAGGCTGATGTTGCTCAGTGTAAAATGACACTCTGGTTCCATTTTCAAGAACACGACACCAGCTCACGCCCAAGAACACTTGAGAAAGCGGCCCGTGCTCCGTTCGCTGGCAAAAAGCTGCTAAAAAACCTACTGTTTTCATAAAGCCCCAGCGTAGCTCCAGAGCAGTAGGCCACCGTTCTACCACAGTTGGTTGTTTTACCTTGAGATCGGCGTCCTCTACCTCGTGTTCAGACTTGTACAGCTCCTGCTCATACAGCTCTGTGGTGATACGTAGGGGTCCGTTGGCCATCAGCAGCACGGTGAACTTGAACTGGGCCACAAACTCACCTAGACAGAAAAAGGATTCAATAAACATTGGATGATATGTAAGTCCTGAGTCATAAGACTCCCGAACACCTAATCAAAATGGCTACACACACACTATATGCATTGCCCCCCCCCCCCCCTTACACCGCTGCTACTCTGTTGTCATCATCTATGCAGTCACTTTAATAACTCTACATACATGTACATATTACCTCTCGCTATTGTTATTTTACTGCTGCTCTTTAATTACTTGTTAATTTTATTTCCTCTCCGTATTATTTTTAAACTGCATTGTTGGTTAGGGGCTCGTAAGTAAGCCTTTCACTGTAAGGTCTACACCTGTTGTATTCGGCGCATGTGACATATGATTTCATTTTGACTATGTAACTATTTTTGTACTGTAGTGTTTAAGTGGCACACTGCTTTGAACGAATGGATTACAAAGAATGACATTTTATTTGCATGTCAATTCACCTTTAGCGAGCCATCACGGGATTACTTGATTGCAAATTTCACGCAAAAAGTTCATTCATAGCCTCTGACTGGTTATGTCTTTTAACTCGCCTTCTTTCTCATGCAGAACGTTGAAGGGCTGCAGCAGTTCATGTTTGGCACACTCCACCACACCTAGCCTAGCCTTACCCTCATCCTCAAACGCCCTGAGAAAGAAAAAGAGGAATATCAAAAAGAAAGGAATACAAAAAAAAAAATTTGATTACAAAAAAGGGAATCAGTTGGAGGAAACCCAATAGCCTAAATCGAATTGAATGTAATCAGTTGAGTTAAATGACAGCGACAGGTTGTGGTCAATGTCTTAAATAAATTAATGTCAATCGTCTTAGTCAATAGAAACTCATTTGCCCACCAAATTTATCATGGAACCGGTTCTGACTAAAAGGAGGCAGTGCGCCTCATGTGTTACCTGAGAGTGAAAGGCATGGCGTCGAAGCGTCTCTCCACCTCGCTGAAGAAACTCCTGGATGTCTTCATCTTCAGGCCGTACTGCTTGTCTGGGTCCCTCTTGTAAATGGTGGTCCTCTGGCCTGCATCCTTCGCCTGGAGTAGGAGACATGGGAAGTTAGAGCAAGGAAAATAGGTTTTTTTTACAGCACATTCAAAGGGACGACAGGAGTTGGACAGTAGAGTCATCCAATGCACAGAAAAAATAGGTAGTGTGTCCTTGCTGTTTTGCTGCTCCTGAAGGTGATGCTTTCATAGATTTGAGAACAACCAGCAGGGAAATTGAGCACAGCTTGACTAGAACGTCGAGTGTACGCTTGTCCCTCACCTTGCCTTCTCCGGTGCTGATGAGCACATCCACGGCGTACACCTCATGCACCTCGAACTCAGCCTTCTCGTGGTCCTTCCTACAGAGACAGAGAGAGTGAGAGCAACAAGGCCATTAATAATTCAACCTTATTTGTCCCCTAAGAGCAACTACTATTAGTAATTCATTGGGTGCTTCAGACACAACAAAGACACGAGAAACATAGCTTTGAGATATGCGTCGGGTAAGTAATACTAAACAAGCCAGAGATCTGGGACTAACAGATCATGTCTTCAATTCACCTCTGCTGGTCCGTGGGGTTCTGAATGATGGTTTTCTCTCCGTCAATAACGTGCTGCTTCAACTGATGGGACAGCATGCCTGAGGAGAGAGTGTTACACTGGAATAAAAACACGGTATGCTATTTCGCAAGCTACCAGTAGAAGATGTAAGGGATTGAATGTACTGTGTATGAATATGGCAGTAGGGCGCCAACTAGGTTAAATGGCAAGCGGTGACTCACTCACCCTCTATGGCTGAGCATTTGAATGACTTGGCGATCTTGTTCCAGGCCTCTGTGACCTGCGAGTTCTGAACGAGAGAGATAAACATCCTAAAAAGTTAAAACAGCTATGAATCCAATGATGGAAATACTGTACCGTCACAACGATACCAACTTGATTTGTTTGTTAAGCTTTTCTTTCCAAACCGGGTCACTGGGTCCCTGACTAGCCTGGTCCCAGATCTGTTTGTGCTATACAGCCAACTCAAACCGTAGGAGTTGGCGATAAAACACAGCCAGATCCAGGACCAGGCTAGTCCCTGACCGTCCACTCAGTAAAGCGCTAACGCAGCACCTCACCTGGTTTCCAGGTTTGACCAGCCTGAGGGCGGCCTCTGCACACAGGTGTGCCGCTATGATCACGTCGGCCTTACGCCCCGTCAACGGAGCATCCTGATGAAGAGAAGAAAATCAAAAACAGGATGTGAAGGTGACGCAAAATCCTCTTCCTAACGTTACGTGACTGTTGCACTACGCGCATTAAAAACATGTCTGATGTGCTGCGCGTCCATCTCTGTTAATATCCGTATGCTGGCATTTCTGTGTGACATCTGCACTCTCGCTAACGTCAACGCAAACAACGATTGAGGTGCTACTACCTTGGTCACTCCCACCACAAAGCTGTGAGCCAGGTTTGAGATGAAGCCGTCCACGTGCACCCCCAGGTCACTGCACAGGCAACACAAGAATAACACAGTCCCACAGTGACTCAAGACCATCAGACTGGCCCGTGCATTGACATGGGAAGGGGTAGTCTCCCAACAGTTGAATAGGGCCAGCAATACAGAAAAGGCACAGGTACAGCCTCATTAACAATTCAATACAACGTTCCTACATTTTGACGAGGTCGCCGTCCTTCAGTACGATCTCAGGGTCACTCTTCAGCGGAGAGAAGTGGCACACGCAGTTGTTGACAGACACGCTGGTTGGGAAAGCAATACCTGAGGGTGCCAATAAAGTACAGACATTTAATTACATTGAATAGTGTCAGCAAGTCATTTTCCATGCACTGTCTGCACAAGAGAATATCAAGTGTTTTCCTTGATTCCTTGTCTCCTCACTTCCTTCTGACGTTTTGAGGAGGCAAGGTGAAAGGATGAGTAAGCGAGGATAAGACTTGAGATTCAACTTTTCTTCAGTCAAAAAGTAAACTACAAAACTCTATAAAAGCTACTTGACTTCACTCAGTCATGACAAGGCAAATTATTGAATTAACCAATGAGATGAGGCCCATACCTTTTTTCAGGTCCTTCTCCTTCCTGAAGACCTTTCCAGTTTCAGCCATGATGAAGGCATCTCCCTTCGCACAGAGGCTGACTACTGTCTCACCAGCCTTGGCTGCCTCCACCACAGCCTTCAGGGCCTCTGGATAGGAAAGGACAGAACAGAGGTTAAGTAAGTAAGCTTTAAGTATTTAGTATTAGGATCAGGGAAGATGACTGATGGAGACCTTGATAAGGCAAGGCCGTGGATATTGACACTTTTAAATCTGCTTGTCGAATAGCATTTCACTGTTATCCTGCTAGTAGTCTACACCAGTTGTTTACAAAACATTCCATGAGGAAAATATAAGATTCTTGTCATTGAAGCAAAGTGCATAAAGATCCCTTCCCAGCAGCATTATGGGGGATCATCAGGATTTACATCAATTCCAAGGAACACACTTCAAGGTCTTCAATGTTGATGCACGGGGAGTATATCATCGCTATAGGTGGGTGCACAGGGAGTAACGTTATTGCATAGCCGCTAGCTATAGCTGTGTTACAGGTCTGAGGCAATGCATTGCCACTGAACCGACAGGTGCTGATGGTAATTGTGCCGACAGGTAACCGGTGTGAAATTGGTAGCTTAGTTAGCGTTGCGCGATGACGTCACTCGCGCCGAGACCTTGAAGACGTTTCTCTTGCTCTGTGAAAGGGCCGCAGCTTTTGTGGCGCGATAGGTAACCATGCTTCATGGGTGACTTGTAGATGTGTGCTGAGGGTCCCTAGTTCAAGCCCAGGTTGGGGGGGACGGACGCAAGACTGTTACATATACAATGAGAGAATAGGTTTATTGAGAAAACGATTCACTTGCTGCTGACAGTTCAGGATGATTGACAGCATGCATGAGATGAGCGCTGGGGGGAAAAAACGACCTCTTTGCTTTGCGTTTAACAGCTGTGCTACGTAGCTAGCAAGTTGGCTTAGCTACATGAGCTAGTTGAAATAACTCTGGCAATTAACTGACTAAACTTTGCAAATAAGTAACTAGGTAGATGTAACTGGATCATAACTTGTTCAGAAGGCAGTTTGTCGACCAGTTAGTTTTACCAGCAGTGACAACTTCCCAGGCAGTGCATTGAATCTTAGCTAGTTAGCTCACTAGCGGCATGTCAGTTAGCCACCATCATTTAGCCACTTTAGCTAACTAGTAGTTACATAAGTGCATGTATAGACTAACTTTAGTATTAGCTAGCAATAATATGCTAACTCGTGGCTACGATTTCTCTACGACACGGGCAAAATGCTAGCCCCGACGAGTCATTGATTTATCGCTAGCTAGCAACACAGCACATGGCTGCATTGTGATAGATGAATATGCTAGCTAGTCACCTCTGCATACAATCAGTGGACTCGGTCACGTTTAAACTCAATCAACATGTTCATATTCACTTACGGTTGGCAATCTCGGCACCCATTTTGTACTTGGTGACGACCAAATCATCGGCGATTGTCTGCTCTTGTGGATCGTCGTCTCCAGACATATTTTCGGTAGCTCTTTCTCACTCAAAGTAACTTTTTTTTTTTCGCGGGTTTCAGCTACAGTCTGGACCACGCTGCCTGGTCTGCTCTCTCCTCCGCGGTTTGTAGCCCAGGCCCAAAACGCCTGAGACCCCTCCTACTGGCGGACAACGTCCCACGCCATGCGTGCACGCTGAGCACCGAATTGAATAACATTTTTTTTTATCGCTACATGTAGGCCTTATTCAGTAGTCATTCGATGTTGGCCTGGTACCGTTCTTCCGTATTATATTATCTGCATATCTACATTACTATGACTAATCAAAAAATAGTGTATGCAAATCTCGACTTGCTTTTCTCTCGCTGTCAATGTTCAATTTAATTTAAGGGCTTTATTGGCATGATAAACGTATGTTTGCATTGCCAAAGCAAGTGAAACAGATAATTAACAAAAGTGAAAAAAAAACAATCAAAAAATTACAGTAAACATTACCCTCGCAAAAGTTCCAAATGTCAAAGTATGTTTATATACAGTGTTGTAATGATGTGCAAGTAGTTAAAGTACAAAAGGGAAAATAAATAAACATAAATATGGGTTGTATTTACAATGGTGTTTGTTCTTCACTGGTTGCCCTTTTCTTGTGGCAACAGGTCACATATATTGCTGCTGTGATGACACACTGGTATTTCACCCAGTAAATATGGGAGTTTATCAAAATTGGATTTGTTTTTGAATTCTTTGTGGGTCTGTAATCTGAGGGAAATATGTGTATCTAATATTGTCATACATTTGGCAGGAGGTTAGGAAGTGCACAGTGGTCAGTCACAGTAGCCAGGTATTCTGCCACTGTGTACTCTGTATGTCAAGTAATTATTATGATTTGGTTGAGTCTAATTGTGTTGCTGTCCTGGGGCTCTGTGGGGTCTGTTTGTGTTTGTGAACAGAGCCCCATGACCAGCTAGCATAGGGGGCTCTTCTCCAGGTACATTTTCTGTAGGTGATGGCTTCGTTATGGAAGGTTTGCAAATCGCTTTAGGTGGCTTTAGAATTTAATGGCTCTTTTCTAGATTTTGATAATTAGCGGGTAACGGCCTAATTCTGCTCTGCATACATTATTTGGTGTTTTACGTTGTACACAGAGGATATTTTTGCAGAATTCCGCATGCAGAGTCTCAATTTGGTGTTTGTCCCATTTTGTGAATTCTTGGTTGGTGAGTGGACCCCAGACCTCACAACCATAAAGGGCAATGGGTTCTAATGGATCCTAATTGGTATGTCAAATTGTATGTTCCTTTTGATGGCATAGAAGGCCCTTCTTGCCTTGTCTCTCAGATAGATAGTTCACAGCTTTGTGGAAGTTACCTGTGGCGCTGATGTTTAGGCCGAGGTATGTATAGTTTTTTGTGTGCTCTAGGGCAATGGTGTCTAAATAGAATTTGTATTCGTGGTCCTGGCAACTAGACCTTTTTTGGAACACCATTATTTTTGTCTTACTGAGATTTACTGTCAGGGCCCAGGTCTGGCTGAATCTGTGCAGAAGATCTAGATGCTGCTATAGGCCCTCTTTGGTTCGGGACAGAAGCACCAGATCATCAGCAAACAGTAGACATTTGACATCAGATTATAGTAGGGTGAGACCGGGTGCTGCAGTCTGTTCTAGTGCCCTCGCCAATTCGTTGATATATATATGTTGAAGAGGGTGGGGCTTAAGCTGCATCCCTGTCTCACCTCCCGGCCCTGTGGAAAGAAATGTGTGTGTTTTTTGCCCATTTTAACCGCACAATTGTTGTTTGTGTACATGGATTTTATAATGTTGTATATTTTTCCCCCAACACCACTTTCCATCAATTTGCCCTCATGCCAAATGGAGTCGAAAGCTTTTTTGAAATCAACAAAGCATGAGAAGACTGCTTTGTTTTGGTTTGTTTGTTTGTTTGTTTGTCAATTAGGGTGTGCAGCGTGAACACGTGGTCTGTCGTACGGTAATTTGGTAAAAAGTCAATTTGACATTTTCTCAGTCCCTTGTTTTCACTGAGGAAATGTGCAAGTCTACTGTTAATGATAATGCAGAGAATTTTACCATGGTTGCTGTTGACGCATAACCCACTGTAGTTATTGGGGTGAAATTTGTCTCCACTTTGTGCATTAGGGTGATGAGTCCTTGGATCCAAATATTGGGGAATATGCCAGAGCTGAGGAGAGTTTAAGTATAGCCAATTGGAATTTGTGGTCTGTATATTTTATCATTTAATTTAGCATACCATCAACCCCACAGGCCTTTTTGGGTTGGAGGGTTTGTATTTTGTCCTGTAGATCATTCAATGTATTTGGAGAATCCAGTGGGTTCTGGTAGTCTTTTTATAGTTGATTCTAAGATTTGTATTTGATCATGTAGTATATGTTTTTGCTTTGTTCTTTGTTATAGAGCCAAAAAGATTGGAGAAGTGCTTTATCGTGTTGTTGTTTGTTTTCCAAGTTTGTTTTCCAATTTTCCCAGACGTGGTTAGATTCTATGGATTCTTCAATTACATTAAGCTGATTTCTGACGTGCTGTTCCTTCTTTTTCCGTAGTGTATTTCTGCATTGTTTTAGTGATTCACCATAGTGAAGGTGTAGACTCAGGTTATCTGGGTCTCTGTTTTTGGTTGGACAGGTTTCTTAATTTCTTTCTTAGGTTTTTGCATTCTTCATAAAACTATTTGTCACTGTAATTAAATTTCTTAGGTTGTCTGCTTGAAATGTTTAGATTTGATAGGAAGTTAAGAGGTCAAATATACTGTTTAGGTTTTCTAGTGCTAAGTTTACACCGTCACTATTACAGTGAAACATTTTGTCCAGGAAATTGTCTAGAAGCGATTGAATTTGTTGTTATCTAAGTGTTTTTTGTTAGATTATCCACACTACTTTCATTCCATCTATAGCATTTCTTAATATTATTCAGTTCCTTTGGCTTTGATGCCTCATGATTGAGCATAGCTCTGTTCAAGTACAGACACACACACACAATCAAATTCAAAACTCCAAACTGTTGTAAAACAATTATATGTATAAGTATTAATTTTTCATGACAGCAATTCACATTATATTACATGAAAACGTATACATTTTTTTGACAAAACAGTGCTCGTCTCCAATCACTTGCAATAACATAGCCAATACATGACTAAAATTCATTCATAAATGTTCACCAAGAATACTTCATTTCATTTAGCAAACTATAAGCTACAAATTTACATTACATGGCAGACCTCACCCATGGAACCTCGAGGTTCCACGTAGGTAAACATTGGTTTCACCAGGAAGTGGTTCAAGTTGAAGTGCAAACACAGGAATTTGATCCAGCATTAGTGTGTGTACGTTGGCCGCCTATTTCTGCTTTATGTATACATGCTATGTCTGTCTATGTACATTTTGTATGCTATGTCTATATATTTCTCCCTGCACTATTTGCCTTTGACTTATTGACAGTTTAGGCTATCCTTTGATGTTGAGCTGCCGACTTGGTTACATTTCTGAAGACTGTGATGTCACTATAAATGGATAGATAACATCAACGCTACATAGGACATTTTTTTTGTATGTTTCTTTGGTTCATGAGGTTTGGATAGATGATGTAAAC
The DNA here is from genome assembly GCF_965601325.2 of Salmo salar. Taxonomy (NCBI): domain Eukaryota; kingdom Metazoa; phylum Chordata; class Actinopteri; order Salmoniformes; family Salmonidae; genus Salmo; species Salmo salar. Next base: position 43,825,236 of record NC_138303.1, read on the forward strand.
TAACTGAGAATACATACACGACATTACAAAAAAAAACCTTCAGCCAGTAATGTAGCGCTAAAAGAACGCTACATTACCAGTTGAGCTGCACCAGAGCCTGATACATGACTATATCAAATATATTTGTCTGTGCTTGCATCATCATGGTTGTTGTTTTCTCAGTCCACATCATTATGTGCGTACAGCATCTGCCTTGAGGAACAGTCTGCTGTGCCAGTAGTCAGGGTTGTCAAACGATGTGTTGCTGCTTGGGTCTACCACGCCCACACCGGAGCACACTTTGATGTACCCCTCCACCCCCAGCCCGGCACACCTGGTGCTCGTACCCCCCTCCACCTCAGCTGTGGTGGCCCTCCCCTTCCCAAGGACTGGGAGGTTCTGGTACTCTGCCTCCTGGTGGTCCACTCGCTGGGAGCCCCTGGAGTCCCCTCCAAAGGCATCCATCTCTTCATACTCCTCCACCTGGCTCTCTACCATAGCTGTGGAGCCATCTGGCCTTGGGTTAGGGCTGGGGCTGAAGCTGGGTTTTGGGCTGAGGCTGGGCTTGGGGCTGAGGCTGGGCTTGGGGCTAAGAGTGGGCTTGGGGAGGAGGCTGGGCTTGGGGCTGAGGCTGGGCTTGGGGCTGAGGCTGGGTTTGGAGCGGAGGCTGGGCTTGGGGCTGGGCCCCACCTCTCGGCTGCTCTCTCGGAGGAGTCTGGGTTGTTTATTAGTATACTGGTAAACATCATCCTCCTCTCCAGCTTCCTCATCCTTCCTTTCTTCCTCCTCTAGGTCTTGACTCTTTCCTTCTTCTCTCTCTCGTTCTTCTGCCACTGTCCTCCTCAAGTCAGCTGCTCGGCTCTCACGCCTCTCCAAGATGGGTCTCTTTGTGTCTGTGGTGTTCATGGTGCTGCAGATGTCCATGTATTCATACTCCACTACTGCCCCCTGCTCTGGCCTCCCCTGACCCTGAGAGGCCCCTCGGTTGCCAAACAAAGCAGCTCCACTGTCAGGCCTCTCAGACAGCGGCTGCAGCTCCTCTCCCTCTACTGATACAGCCACAGAACTGTCAGTGACCTCTGCTGGCCTCTGGCTTCCCCTCAGAGCAGCTGCAGTGCTTGGAGAGTCCCCTTGCATCAGTGAGTCCCCCTCTAGTGGTGAGGGTGCTGTATTGTAGGTAGGGGAGGGCAGAGGAGAAGTTTTACTCCATAGGACAGTTGAAGGCCCTTCTATCTGTACAGAGGTGACTCTGGGGGAGTGGGGCAGAGGGGACGGCTGTTTGGTCATCAGCTCATAGTCCTCGGTGGGGTCTGAGATGGTTGCCAATGGTGACAGTGGATTCTTAAAGCTCCTAGAGCCCCTGAGAGATGCTCTACCTAGGTGAGAAGTTCTGGAGGGTGAGCAAGACAGGAGAGAATCTACCATGGAAAGGAGAAAACAGATATTAGAGAATAGAACTTAGAATCACTCCATCAAAACCGATTTCAAAACATCACATCCATTTGCTGTGTAGCTTTCACATCCAGGGGTCACCGCTCCCTCTCACCTCTTTCAGGAGTGCCCAACACTCCAGGCAGTACATATCCATAGTGGTCCTCCTCCTCCTCCTCCTCCTTCTCAGGCCTGTAGGAGGGTGACTTTGAGACTGCAGATTGGCTCCTATGCACCATGGTGGTGGAGGTGTGGTGGGTACTACTGCCACTACTGTCCCTGCCAGCCCTGAGCTGCTGCCTGCGCAGGCTGCCACTCAGTGACACTCCCTCCGCCAGCTCATTGTCCAGGCCACTGCCCTCTGACCCCTCCGACAGCGTCCGAGCTGAGTTCAGACGAGAGCGCTGGGAGAACAGCTGTAAGAAGTTCACACAATGGAAGAGTTTGAGGAAAACATTACATAAAATCATCATCATCAACCGTATTATCTTCATAAATATCACCACCAAATGGGACTGGCAGTGGGATAGAGATGAACCCAAAACAATATTTTTAACGTGTCTGAACTTCCTAGAGCAGTTATTGCCTTTTGGCAATGTTTAGCTATAATACTGATTTAAACAAAGCCATTTGGCAAAGGGGAGTCACACCACTCATTGCTCGCAACTAAATATGTCTGGCTGTATTATAAGGCCACGACCTCTGGTCCTGAAGATGTGATGTGTTAGGGCCAGTGGTGTCTGGCTGTATTATAAGGCCACGACCTCTTGTCCTGAAGATGTGATGTGTTAGGGCCAGTGGTGTCTGGCTGTATTATAAGGCCACGACCTCTTGTCCTGAAGATGTGATGTGTTAGGGCCAGTGGTGTCTGGCTGTATTATAAGGCCACGACCTCTTGTCCTGAAGATGTGATGTGTTAGGGCCAGTGGTGTCTGGCTGTATTATAAGGCCACGACCTCTTGTCCTGAAGATGTGATGTGTTAGGGCCAGTGGTGTCTGGCTGTATTATAAGGCCACGACCTCTTGTCCTGAAGATGTGATGTGTTAGGGCCAGTGGTGTCTGGCTGTATTATAAGGCCACGACCTCTTGTCCTGAAGATGTGATGTGTTAGGGCCAGTGGTGTCTGGCTTTTCGAAGGTAGGAGATGACGGTGCTAATATCAAGATCTCCTTAGCTGTGATGTGTGATGAGTTGTGGTGTCTCACCTGACAGGGGTTATCTCCGGGGCCGGGGGTCATGGGTAGGTACCCTACTGGTCCAGCCTGAGAGGTCGCACTGGAACTCTGAGAGGTCAAAGAGAGAGAGAGAGAGAGAGAGAGAGAGAGAGAGTGGTTAAAGTTCCCACTGTCATTTTATGACTAGAAATTTGCGTGCGTAACTCAATAGATGTCAATGAGTGATTAGTGCCGAAATTCAAGTTATGTGTGCAGAATACTGTAAGTAAGATGTACCCTATATGAGCTCATCCTCAAGCGAGACAGAGTCCTGGATGGGGACAAGGTGAGAGGAGGTGTGGCCAAACCGTCCTCCAATCCCTCTTCATCCTGGTCCTCCAGGCCCGCTTCCAAATTGGCAAGCGCTGATCCCCGTTGGTGGGATTCTTCTGGCCCCGCCTCTCCTCTGTCCTATAGGCAAAGCATCATTAATAAGGGCCACGTTCGAGAGGATCAAAACCGTCAATTGTGAAAAAAATCATGGGTAAATTGTGACTGACTGACTGATCTAAAAATAATAATGAATAGTTATTTATGACGCAAGATTCTTTGTAGATCAGTCAGTCGGCAGCCGCCTGCACTGTCGGCTGCAATGTCAAACAAGCCCAATGACTTCTGTCAATGGGCCACTCAGGGACTTGGAATACGCTATGAAAGTGACGAGGCATTACGTCATACTTCCGGGTTCAGTCCCCTAATCAAAAATGCGGTCATTTGAGATAAAGTGGAGACCGGAATTATTGGATCTCTTGCTAAAATAAATAATACTAATACTGAGCTACAGGTAACTGCCAAAATAATGAAAATACCTGAGTAAATGACGGATATAAAGTATATTGAAAGTAGGTGCTTGCACACAGATGTGGTTCCTGAGTTAATTAAGCAATTAACACCCCATTGTGCTTAGGGTCATGTATAAACATTCTGGGAAGGCCACTATTTTGGCTACCATGGCTATGCCCCCATAGGATGACAGTCACTGAAGGGTTTGATGAGCATGAAAACAATGTAAACCATTGAACACTTATGGGAGATTATGGAGTGGCAGCGATTCCTGAAACATTATTTTCCACCACCATCAACAAAACACCAAATTATGGAATTTCTCGTGGAAGAACGGTGTCGCATCCGTCCAATAGAGTTCCAGACACTTGTGGAATCTATGCCAAGGTGCATTGAAGCTGATCTGGCTCGTGGTGCCCCAACGCCCTATTAAAGACACTTTATGTTGGTGTTTCCTTTATTTACCTGTATAATGTATGCTTCAGTTTTTTTTCAACTATTTTATTTTATACTAATAAAATTGCTCAGAGAAAGACATTTTGTTTAACAAGTTAAAAATAAATAAATCATAATAATTATTGGATCCCATGTTTTCAATACTCCAGTACCCTCCCTTTGTGAGGATAAAGACATTGAGCCTTTTTCAGAAATGTTTTATGAGATTGGAGAACCCATTGGGAGGGCTCTTAGACCATTCCTCCATACAGAATATTTCCAGGTCCTTGATATCCTTCGTCTGTGCTTATGGACCACAGGTTTTCAATGGGGTTCAAGTCCAAAGACTGAGATGGCCATTGCAAAATGTTGATTTTGTGGTCAATTAACCATTTCTTAGTGGATTTTGATGCCTGCTATGTGTTATTGTCTTGCTGAAAGAACCACTTGCGGATCTTCCAGGTTTCATAGGCAGCAGCCCCATAGAGATGATATGATGACTTAAAACAATGTAATGTACACTACAACTTAAATATTTTATTAAAGTAAAGTAATATGAATAAATGATGGTTAATAAGTGATAAGAAGTAATGGGAAGTCACTACCATCATGAGACTTTTATTAATTGTTTCATTCTGCATTGTTACAGCATTCAACCCACGTAATGCATAGTCCATTTAATGTTAAAAAAATTATAATAATTCAAACTGAAAAAAAAGAAGTGATTATTTTTTTATAATCAAACTGAAATCAAAGCAACATCAAAAAGCACTAATCGCACAGCACAACTACTTACCCTATAATAATGCAGTAAATCACAAATTTAGAACACAACTGCACACGTCATTACACATCATGAAATATATTTAGGCACAAATTACAGACTACTATTAGCAAATTTTAAGGGCTCCCGAGTGGCGCAGTGGTCTGACGCACTTCATCTCAATGCTAGAGGTGTCACTACAGACCAGGCTGTATCACAACCGGCCCGTGATTGGGAGACCCATAGGGTGGCGCACAATTGGCCCAGGTAGGCTGTCATTGTAAATAAGAATTTGTTCTTAACTGACTTGCCTAGTTAAATAAAGATAAAAGTAAAAAAGAAGCAAAATAGAGTTCAATTGATTTAAATATAAACCTGTGTAGCCTATACCGTATTTATCTTTCAATGCAGTTGACTATAGTACTGGTTCCAATTCAAGTGCCAATGCCATTTAACTCCAGGCGGTGTTATGGTCAGATGACATGAAAATAGAGGTCTTTGGCCATGCACACCAATGATGGTATTGGCCTTGAAAAGAACAATGCATATGCAGAAAATACACTATATATACAAAAGTATGTGGACATGCCTTCAAATTAGTGGATTTGGCTATTTCAGGCACACCCATTGCTGACAGGTGTATAAAATCGAGCAGATAGCCATGCAAGCTCCATAGACAAACATTGGCAGTAGAATATCCTTACTGAAAAGCTCAGTGACTTTCAACGTGGCACAGTCATAGGATGCCACCTTTCCAACGTCTAGGAGCAACAACGGCTCAGCCGCAAAGTCGTAGGCCACACAAGCTCACAGAACGGGACCGTCGAGTGCTGAAGCATGTAGCACGTAAAAATCGTCTGTCCTCAGTTGCAACACTTCAAACTGCCTCTGGAAGCAACGTAAGCACAAGAACTGTTCGTCGGGAGCTTCATGAAAAGAGTCTCCATGGCCGAGCAGCCGCACACAAGCCTAAGATCACAATGCTCAATGCCAAGCATTGGCTGGAGTGGTGTAAAGCTCACATCAATTGTACTCAGGAGTGATGAATCACGTTTCACCATCCGGCAGTCCAACGGACAAATCTGGCGTTGGCGGATGCCAGGAGAACGCTACCTGCCCCAATGCATAGTGCCAACTGTAAAGTTTGGTGAAGGAGGAAAAATGGTCTCTGGCTGTTTTTCATGGTTCGGGCTAGGCCCCTTAGTTCCAGTGAAGGGAAATCGTAATGCTACAGCAGACAATGACATTCTAGACGATTCTGTGCTTCAAACTTTGTGGCAACATTTTGGGAATGGCTCTTCCCTGTTTCAGCATGACAATGCTGAAGGGCCATACAAAAATGGTTTGTCGAGATTGGTGTTTATGAACTTGACTGGCCTGCACAGAGCCCTTACCGCAACCCCATCAAACACCTTTGGGATGAATTGGAATACCGACTGCGAGCCAGGCCTTATCGCCCAACATCAGTGTCCGACCTCAATGCTCTTGTGGCTGAATGGAAGTCCCCTCAGCAATGTTACAACATCTAGAGGAAAGCCTTCCCAGAAGAGTGGAGGCTGTTATAGCAGCAGAGGGGGGACCAACTCCATATTAATGCCCATGATTTTGGAATGAGATGTTCAATAAGCAGGTATCCACATACTTTTGGTCATGTAATGTTCCTCATCCCTACTGTAAAATGTGGTGGTGGATCTTTGCTGTTATGGGGCTATTTTGCTTCCACTGGTCCTGGGGCCCTTGTTAAGGTCAACGCCATCATGAACTTTACCCAGTACCAGGCCATTTTATCCAAAAACCTTGTTGCTGCTGTCAGAAGGCTGAAACTTGGTCACAAGTGGATCTTCCAGCAAGACAATAACCCCAAGTACTAATCAAAATCCACAAAGAAGGCCTCCCGAGTGGCGCCTTCTTTGCATCGCAGAGTTTTGCGGCGTCACTACAGCCTGGGGTTCGATCCTGTGTCATTACCGGCCGTGACCGGGCGTCCCATGGGGTGGCGCACAATTGGCCCAGCGTCGTCCGGGTTAGGGGAGGGTTTGGCTGGGGGGGGGGGGGGGGGGGGGGGGGCTTGGCTCATCACGCTCTAGCAACTCCTTGTTTAGCAGGCCGGGTGCCTTCAGGCTGACTTCGGTTGTCAGTTGATCAGTGTTTCCTCCAACACATTGTTGCAGTTGGCTTCCGGGTTAAGCGGGTGTTAAGAAGCGCGGTTTGGTGGGTCAAGTTTCGGAGAACGAATGACTTGACCTTCGCCTCTCCCGAGCCCGTTGGGGAGCTGCAGCAATGAGACAAGATCGTCATCACAAAATTCGGAGTAAACATTTTTTTTTTATTATTTAAAAAAAATCCACAAAGAAGTGACCACAAGATCATCATTTTGAAATGGCCATCTCAGTCTCCGGACTTGAACCCCATTGAAAACCTGTGGTTTGAATTGAAGAGGGCAGTCCATAAGCACAGACAAAGGATATCAAGGATCTGGAATAAAACAATTAATAAAAGTCTCATGATGGTAGTGACTTCCCATTACTTCTTATCACTTATTAACCATCATTTATTCATATTACTTTACTTTAATAAAATATTTAAGTTGTAGTGTACATTACATTGTTTTAAGTCATCATATCATCTCTATGGGGCTGCTGCCTATGAAACCTGGAAGATCCGCAAGTGGTTCTTTCAGCAAGACAATAACACATAGCAGGCATCAAAATCCACTAAGAAATGGTTAATTGACCACAAAATCAACATTTTGCAATGGCCATCTCAGTCTTTGGACTTGAACCCCATTGAAAACCTGTGGTTTGAATTGAAGAGGGCAGTCCATCAGCACAGACGAAGGATATCAAGGACCTGGAAATATTCTGTATGGAGGAATGGTCTAAGAGCCCTCCCAATGTGTTCTCCAATCTCATAAAACATTTCTGAAAAAGGCTCAGTGTCGTAGCAAGGGCAGGGTGCTAGAGTATTGAAAACAGAGGGGTCAAAATGATTGACACCCATCTCTTTTACATTTTGTTTTATTACTCGTGAAACCAAATCTCTTTCTCTGAGCAATTATATTAGTATAAAATTATGTAATTTTCAAATTTTTCTGAGCATACAATATAACTCAGTATTTGCATCATTTATTCTATTCAGTCTTTTTTGCTCATCTTTATCAAATGATCTGTCACGACTTCTGCCGAAGTCGATGTCCCTCCTTGCTCGGGTGGAGCTCGGCGATCGACGTCACCGGTCTTCTAGCCATCATTGATCCATTTTTCATTTTCCATTGGTTTTGTCTTGTCTTCCTACACACCTGGTTCCAATCCCATTAATTACATGCTGTGTATTTAATCCTCTGTTTCCTCTCATGTCCTTGTCGGAGATTGTTTGTGGTTATGTGTTCGTGAATGTTGTATAGGTGTGCGACGGTTATGTTCACCCATGTTAATTTGATCTACATTGGTTTTTTTGGAGTTTGTTTTATAATATTAAACTACTCCAGTTACACGAAGTTGGTTTCTCCTGCGCCTGACTTTCCTGCCGCCTACACACACGACAACGACATGATCCATTATCTCCAGATCCCACTGTATATGTACAATTCAATTATATTAGTGTTTGTGGATGACTTTACTTCTACCAGATACATTTTATGAAGTATTTACGCTGAAGACCATTGCGCTACATTTCTGCCCATTTTAAAGACAATTCAAAAAGCCTACAAAAGTTCAAAACTACAAGGCTACTTCCGGGAAAATGCTACATCACTTCCATAGCGTACAGACAGGAAAGTAATATAGTACTGTAATCTTTTCCTTACCTTGATGACAAGGTAGCGAGGCGGGTCTCTTGCCATGCGAATAAAGTCATTGGCCAGTTCTTTGAAGGTTGGTCGAATATTCTCGTCAATCATCCAGCCTGGTAATAGAAAACAATAGGATTTTTAATGTCCAAGGTTGCTGGGTGCAGCGGCTGGCACCATGCATATACTGTAAGAGTATGAGATTGTTTGCGTGTGTCAAAGAGCACCGAGTGAGAGGTATGTTTTGTGTTAGTCACCCAATGGAAAAGAAGGAGAACACATGTCATTTTAATAACAGCATTTCAACTATTAATATTCTGACGGAGATCGTTTGTGGTTAAAACCGTACCCATAAAGTTAGGAGAATTTCAAAAGAGTGCTGGTATTTTTCCTCGTATCCCACGGCAGTTGTGTCGGTCGTTGGATGTGCATAGTGTGTACATTACTTTGTACGGTTACTCACACTTAACCATGACCATGTACACGTCTATGGTGCAGATGTGGGGCTGGGACAGACGCTCTCCCTTCTCCAGTAGACTGGGCACGTCCTGTGGCTGCATGGAGGCGTAGGGCTCTGCCCCAAATGACATCATCTCCCACACTGTCACTCCTGGAGACGGGACAGGTGATGCATAATGATGACAGACGGATGGGATGGACAGCAGAGGGATGGACAGGCGGACGGACAGACAAACACACTGTACATACACAAACAAACATGTTATAAAATGACGATCATGCTGTCTTACCGTAACTCCAGACATCACTCTGATGAGTGTATCTTCGGAACAGGATGCTCTCCAGGGCCATCCATTTTATGTTTATGGGAGTCTGGAAGTAACATAAACCACGTTTCCATACCATATAAAAAGATATCACGACAGCTGTGATGGAAGCAGGACGTTTCAGATTATTTGTTGGTTCTACATGGTGAGATCTTTCTGTGTTGGTAAAATGTATGATGCTGGAAATGGCGGTGGAAATGCCTTTATATGCAAATATTGATATAATAACCATCATATCGAGAAGAAAACGCGATGGTATGGTGTGTGGTCCTCCCAATATGACTAGGGAAACCAAGCAGTTTATTAGGCTACAGATCAAATAAGTTATGATGAACTTCACAGGGTGGTGAAAGTGCATGGTGATCTTGATGTTCCTTTCCTATAAATATCGAGGGTTTAATTCTGGTGACATGATGATCGATGCTTGACTGCCGTTTGACCAATAAAAATATTCTCATTCTTATTCGTAATAATGTCATCAGGTTGACCACCCTACCTGCAGTGCATCTGCAAGCTGTTGGCTCGAACGCACGTACCAAGACCAGAGTAGCACATTTTCTATTTAACGCAACAGTTTTTGTGACAAAACTTTCAGGTTGGGGGGGGGAGCAGGTGTGCGTAATGATTGTGGCAGGAGTGCGCAATGCTGGGGAGCCTGGCGCCCTCGAGCGCCAGGGGGGGAAGAGCGGGAGCAGGTGTGACAGGAAGCTCATTCCGTCTGTTATATTGGACAACGACTTGTGAAATATTATATCTTGATAGATGAATTACGGAGAACGGAGCAGTGAATTCAGGATTCATGAGTCCTGAATCCTGATTACCTTGTTACTGTCACTGTAGACATATTTCTTGTCATCGGGATAGAGCAAGTCAGCCACGCCGTAGTCAGAAATCTGGACGAAATAATCACTTTTCAGCATCACGTTCCTCGCAGCCAGATTCCTGTGCACCATACAGTGCTCCTCTAGGTAGTACATGCCCTGAAGAGAAGACACACAAAGACTTCATTATAGAGACCTGATAATAACAGTCAAAAAGAAAGACTAGAAAGTCAATAATAGAACCATAATGGTTTTTTTTCTCTGCTGTACCATAGTAAGAAAAAAAACGTTTTGGTTCCAAGTAGAACGTTTTCACCAATGGGTTTTTAAAGGAGTTCATTAAGGGTTCTTTGAGGTGAACAGGACCTGGAACCAAAAAGGGTTCTACTGTTTATTGATTGTGACCCTGTGACCTTACCTTAGCTATCTGCACACACCAGTTGAGCAGTCTCTGCGGGTCCAGGCTGTCTTTGTGTTGCCTGATGTGCTCCAGTAAGGACCCCTGGCTGCTGAGCTGGGTGACCAGCTGGAGACTGGCACCTGGGCAGACACCTAAGAGCCTGACGATGTAGGGGTGGTCCAGACTGCCCATGGACAACATGTGCTGCACGGGAGCACACACAAGAGTGAGAGAGGGAATCAGACAGTGCCACAAGACTGTGTAAGCTCACTGAGCTAAAGCCCAGGCATTAGCCTCAGGGAGCTAACGCAAGCATTTAGGTCTCAGGCAAGGTTAGTCTTCAATAAAACCCACCTCCGTAACACAAACTTATCTGGTGACAAGGGATTCTAGTGCATTCCGTCTAGAGGTTAGTATAGTTACTCAGTGTCGGTGTGTTAAGAGCGTGTGGTTCTTACATCAGTGATCTCGGTGAAGGTCTGTCTGCCTGTGCGGTCCTGGATGGTCTTTATGGCTACAGGAATCTTCACTGAGTCTCCCTCAGGGATCCACAGGCCTTTGTGTACGGTGCCAAACACTCCAGAGCCCAGGACTTTGACCTTTTTCAGCTCTGGGGCCCTCAGGATCCGGGCATGAACCTTGGCTCCCTTCTCTCCTGGCCCCAGCGGCTCAAAACTCTGGCAACACACACACACACACACACACACACACACACACACACACACACACACACACACACACACACACACACACACACACACACACACACACACACACACACACACACACACAGAGACACAAGTACATTAGCACACAAACACACTAGTTCACATTACATGAATGCACAAGTGCATTGGATACAATGGGTCTATATTAGACTTCCTGATACTGTACATCCAATATTTCTCTCAGCTCTGCAGAAATTACTGTCATTTAAGCTGCTGTAGTTCCCAAAGAAGTTTACCTCTCCACTTTCCAGGTACCTCCTCATGGCTCTCTTCCTGTGGATGGCCAGGCCACGGTGGTACAGCATGCCCAACACAAACAACGCCAGGCAGACTATGAGGGCAGCCGGCACTCCCAACGCTATCCCTGTGATCTGAGGGCTACAGGAGAAAGATTGGCATTTATTTCTTTATCGTCATTTTTTTGCACTGGCTCTATGTACACTCACTAGACTCTACCCACACACTCACACATACTACACTGACACTCCAACACACACACACACACACACACACACACACACACACACACACACACACACACACACACACACACACACACACACACACACACACACACACACACGCAAAAAACATACAAACACATGCATATTGACGCCACACACACACACACACACACACACATTTTATATATCCTGATTGCCTAGTCACTTTTACCCCTACCCAGATGTACATACTGTATTACCTCAATTACCTTAACTACCTCATACCCCTGCACATTGACTCCGTACAGGTACTCCTTGTATATAGCCTCGTTGTTGTTTTTATTGTGTTATTTAGCAAATATTTGTCTTACTTTTTAACTCTGCACTGTTGGGAATGGGCTCGTAAGTAAGCATTTCACTGTAAAGTCGGAGCATGTGACCAATACAATTTCATTTGATTTGTTTGAGTGGGGGGGGTGTGTTTTCATATAACCTCCAGCAGGGGGAGACACTCACCTAGTGGCGTGTCTAGTGTTGTCTATGCAGCCACTCAATCCTGGACCCGAGCACCTGCAACAAGAGGCACAGCATTACTCTGCAGCAGCACACACGCATGCACACACACACCCACACGCACACTCACTCACATACACACACGCACCCCTGTGTGCAGTTGACATGGCAGGGCTCACAGTAGCTGTCCTTGTTGGGGTATTTGAAGATGAACTGCCCGTTCTCTCCGTTCACCCCACTGGGGCAGGAGGGCACACAGTGAGGACCGTCTCTCAGTCTGGAACACACCGTACACTCATCAGACCCCTGAGAGACGGGGAGAGAGAGAAAAACAAGAGAGACAGAGAAAGAAGGAAAGAGAGAGAGAGGGGGAGGGAGAGAGAAAGAAGGAGAGAGAGAAATCCGTTACCATTGTGAGGAGAGAGGGCATACAAGCTACTATATTGATGAACAGTGAAACATTTTCGTCGCTCTTTCTGCAAATGTGTCTCCGTATGACTCATTCTTAGACACTCAGTCAAATCAAAAAATAGAAGCTGATGTGTTTTCTGATATCTAATGGGCAATGTACTGCAGAGTTGATTTCAAATAAAGAAATGGAAGGAGGAAGAACTAGTCCACCCTGTTTGGCTTGGCGTTATTCCCACTGTATTGCGATACATGTCATCACGCACAGGGCATGCGATGTGGAAAGGTGTGTGAGTGGGTTAGCTACCAAATGAGTCATCCCCGTTTAGAGTTAAAATACAATGTCACATACGATTAGGGCGAAATACTGATAAGCCAAAAGCAAACAAATGCCTATCACGTAACAGTTTGTCCCCAGCAACAGGAAGATCCCAGAAAACACAACAGACCACTGTGAAAACAGAGTGAGAGTGGGAGGACATGACTGAGTTCACTACCACCCTAACAAAATAATTCAGACACCAAATCATCTGAGGAATGAGAGAACGAAAAGCCAAGAACAGCGTCAACGTGTTAGACCGCGGCCGTAATCATTTCCATCCTTTAACTTATAAACTGAATGGGTGAAGGTAGCACTGGGGGTTAGTTGCTAGGGAGATTGAGAGAGAGATGTTTAGACTATTATTGTTCCCATTATTGTTTCTATTACTATCCACTGTTGTCATTCTATTGTTGTTATTTCAACAAATATTATTATTACTATTGTAATAGATTGTTATGTAGTATTTTAGAAATTTTTCATCACAATGTTAATTAGGTACACCCTCGCATTCACAAAAATGGTTCGCTCCTACAGACAGTGAGTCACGTGGCCATGGCTTGCTGTATAAAGCAGGTAGACAGGCATCGAGGCATTCAATTACGTTAGCATGGGCAACCGAGTGACCTAAGCGACTTTGAGCGTGGTATGAACGTCGGGGCCAGGCGTGCAGGTTCCAGTTTCTCAGAAACCGCCGTCCTCCTGGGCTTTTCACGCACGATAGTGTCTAGGGTTTACAGAGAATGGTGCGACATCCAGTCAGCGGCAGTCCTGTGGGTGAAAACAGACAGTGGTGTGCAGAACGACATCTCGGAACACACAACTCGTCGGTCCTTGTCATGGATGGGCTATTGCAGCAGACGACCCCACTGGGTTCCACTCCTATCAGCTAAACACAAGAAGAAGTGGCTCTAGTGGACATGTGATCACCAACACTGGACAACTGAGGAATGGAAAAACATTGAATCCTGGTTCCTGTTGCGTCATGCCGATGGCAGAGTCAGGATTTGGCGTAAGCAGCATGAGTCCATGGTCCTCTCCTGCCTGGTGCCAACGGTACAGGCTGGTGGCGGTGATGTAATGGTGTGGGGAATGTTTTCCTGGCAGACGTTCGGTCCCTTGACACCAATTAAGCAACGTTTGAACACCACGCCTTGTAGAATGTATGCCCCGAGGAAAAGGGGTGTCCGAACTAATAATAGTATCTAATAAACTGGTCTCTCTGTATATTGTATAAATTGATGCTTTGGCAATATTTACACAATGTTTTTCATGCCAATAAAACAATATGAATTTGAGAGAGAGAGAGAGATTGAGAGAGAGAGAAAGAGAGAGCGAGAGAGACAGAGAGAGATTGAGAGAGAGAGAGAGAGAGAGAGAGAAAGGGGGAGAGAGAGACAGAGAGAGAGAGAGTGAGCGAGAGAGACAGAGAGAGAGAGACAGAGAGAGATTTAGAGAGAGAGAGAGAGAAAGAGACAGATTGAGAGAGAAAGAGAGAGGGATTTAGAGAGAGCGAGAAAGAGGGACAGAAAGATAGTGAGAAAGAGAGAGAGAGTACCGGTCCAGTACAGCTGTCCCTCCCTTCCTGCGGCTGACACTCTGGATGACAGGTGACACACTCCCCCTTAGGCCCCGCAAACTCTCTAGGCTGACTGGTGGGTAAGAGAGACACAACAGAGTGATGGTTAAACACACAGCAGACTCACAAACACACGCACACACCAAAGCCAGAGCCAGCCCACTCTAACTGTAACTGTAAATGTAACTCTAACTGTATCTCTCTCTCTCTCTCTCTCTCTCTCTCTCTCTCTCTCTCTCTCTCTCTCTCTCTCTCTCTCTCTCTCTCTCTATATATATATATATATATATATATGTGTATCTCTCTCTCTCTCTGTCTCTGTCTCTCTCTGTCTCTCTCTCTGGCTGTCTCTCCCTGTCTCTCTCTCTCTTGTCTC